>NW_021596172.1:0-330 GCF_001605985.2 Dendrobium catenatum
CCCGATGGTTAATTTCTACCTATTATCGTACTTCTCCCCAACATCAAAATTCTACCGAACGTTTAATTTATGCATATCATCGATCTTTTACCCGATGTTGTACTTCTACCTGATGCCAGAATCATGTCGTCGCTAAACTTTCATTAGGTTTCTACCCGTTGCCATAATCCTACCCGTCGCCAAACTTTTATTGGGCTTCTACCTGATGCCAGAATCCTGCCCATCGTCGAACTTTATTGGGCTTCTTCCTGATGTCAAACTCATTCCTGTCGATGGACATTCGTCGAGCTTCTACCTAACGGTTAATTTCTACCCGTCATCGTACTTCTC
>NW_021596173.1:0-252 GCF_001605985.2 Dendrobium catenatum
CTATATAAGTTCTGATCGTCCCGGAACGAACACGTGTTTGTTTGTACGATCAGACTGGTCAAAAGTCTGTACGAAAGGATGCATCATAAGTTGTGTTGATTACGAAAAGCTGTTTCATTTTGATGGATTGAATCGTTTGTATGAAAATATTTTGTATGGGACAAATTTTTTATTCGTCTGGGATGATTTTTTTTTTCGTCCAGTATGAACATGCCGTTTTTCAATAAATTGGCAGGCTTTTGAACTTAACTG
>NW_021596174.1:0-338 GCF_001605985.2 Dendrobium catenatum
TACTAAAGTTGATAGATTTGGAGTCATCCTTTGTGGTTGAAGATTTTAGACCATAAGCACATTTCATTCGTTGCTCACAACTCATCCTTCGTACTGGAACTTTATTTCTCTAATCAATTAGGATAATTTAGTGGACTATAGACACTTAAACTTATCGATTCAAATGAGTCTTCATGCTTCTTATAGTCCATACTAATGAGTTAACAAAATGGGGTTCCTCTACTACGACTTTTCTTATGGCATATTGCGTAGATGGAGTTGCCAGTGACTGGGTCACATTTGGGCTTATTGAGTCCTACCACATACACCCATTCAAACTTTAAGCTTTAGGCTGAAGA
>NW_021596175.1:0-465 GCF_001605985.2 Dendrobium catenatum
AAAATGCCCGAATCATCCAGCATATCCTTCGATCTTGAATCATTCCTAAAGCTAGTGATAGGATAAATATTACCCCTATCCTTTCTGTTCTAACCTTTTTGATTATGGAATGTCATCCTATCGACGAAGCCCAACTTATCATAGATTATCTCTATGGGCTTTCAGAAATAGGACATGCTGAACAAAAGAGAAAAAGGAACATCTCATTAGGGCACTTAGTTACATACAATTTGGAAAAGAAATACAACTTAGTGCATCTTGATGATGAATACGAAGAGCAAGTATACTATAATGTTGCTTCCTTCAGATTGCTTTTCATGGAGGAAAAAGAGAAAGCACATGCCAGTGCTTCAGAAGGAGAAGAAGAAGGAAAGCAAACTTCTGCACCTCAGTCAGATTATCAGAATCTGATTGAGAAATTTGATAGAATAGAGACTCATGTTGATCAAAGATTTGATCAACTTG
>NW_021596176.1:0-770 GCF_001605985.2 Dendrobium catenatum
ATAGCGAAAGCCTCAGCCGCCAGAGAGCCGTGGGGGATGAGAAGAAATCCCGTAACTGCTGCATGCGAGGAGGGGCGCTAATTCGAGCAGGAGAAATTTCCCGCTCGTAAATAGCGAAAGCCTCAGCCGCTAGAGAGCTGTGGGGGAGGAGAAGAAATCCCGTAACTCCTGCGCCTGAGGAGGGGCGCTAATTCGAGCAAAGGAAATTTCCCGCTCGCAAATAGCGAAAGCCTCAGCCGCCAGAGAGCCGTGGGGGAGGAGAAGAAATCCCGTAACTCCTGCGTGCGAGGAGGGGCGCTTATTCGAGCAGGAGAAATTTCCTGCTCACAAATAGCGAAAGCCTCAGCCGCTAGAGAGCCGTGGGGGAGGAGAAGAAATCCCGTAACTGCTGCGCTCGAGGAGGGGCGCTAATTCGAGCAGGGTAAATTTCTCTTTCGCAAATAGCGAAAGCCTCAGCCGCCAGAGAGCCAGAGAGAGAAAGAAAGAGAAGGTGCAAGTTTTCTAAAGGCCTAGGGGGCCTATTTATAGGTTTTGAAGTGAATAGAAGGGAGTTATGGCCATTTTCAAAATTACCTATTTATAGGAAATTTTCCCGAATTTTTTCGGATTTTTCGGATTTTTTTTTGGAATTTTTTGGACCCAAAAAGGTCAAAAAATGCATCTTTTTGGCTGGTGGGGCCCACTTAGGTGCGGCCAACCGGCCACATGAAAAGACGCGACCAGCGCATCAATCTGCGGGCATGGCATGCGAATCGTGGCTGGCTGCACAA
>NW_021596177.1:0-229 GCF_001605985.2 Dendrobium catenatum
TGAATGCAGGCTCTTATTCTTTTATGTCCAAAACTTGTTCTTTTATCCCCTTCGCCGCAAGCGCCGCACCGGTTTTCCACCCTAAACGCTACTTGAGCGCCTCGGGGGTTTGCCGGCTCGTTGCAAGCTTTGAAGAGGGATCATTAAATCATCGCGAGCATCGCACCGATTTCCCACCCTAAACGCTACGTAAGCGCCTCGGGGGTTTGCCGGTTCGTTGCAAGCATCG
>NW_021596178.1:0-210 GCF_001605985.2 Dendrobium catenatum
TAATGCATTGTAGCAAATAACGCATAGTTGAGCTTAATTAAGAAGATGCCAAAATGTCAAAAAGGTAGACAAAAAAGAATTCTATTAGGAAAAAAAAATATATTTTCAAAAAATTACCAAAATACCATGAATTATATAAAATGATGTTTTAAGACTTTATTGTACTACACTACTATTTTTAGATGTCAAAATAAATTTTGGGATAGATAA
>NW_021596179.1:0-222 GCF_001605985.2 Dendrobium catenatum
ACCTAATGAATCTATCTCTAACATGTACACAAGATTCCTACAAAAATTCACTTCTTTGCATACACTTGGTAGGGAATTAACTAATGCTGAAATGGTTAATAAAATTCTTCGATATTTACCTACTGCTTATGATGCTAAAATTACTGTAATTACAGAGTCTAAAGATTTTAACATTTACTCTATTAGTAATCTTCTTGGTTCACTCATTGCTTATGAGCAAGG
>NW_021596180.1:0-438 GCF_001605985.2 Dendrobium catenatum
GGACTCCTTTTCTTCAAACTCCTTGGGTTCTTCGTAGAAAACTACCCAAATGGATAAGAGGGCACTTCCCTTTAAAGGGGAAGGCCACTCTTTCCTCTTTGGGTGATCCAAATTTGGATTTCCAAATGGAAAAGGAATAGTCCCCAAAAGGGTACCCTTTCCTCTTTGGAATCCAAGATTTGGACCTATGTATCCCAGCTCAAACTTAACGTTCACAACACTTGACAATTATACAAATTACATTTATATCAAATAAAAAATCTAGACTCACCTGCAGGCTAAGCAGTTAATAAAAAGAGCAATTATTTTCAAGCAGTTGTATATATGTGCAGAAAAGGTAAGTAAAACACACTGGCCACGCTCTTTTATTTGGGGGGGCTTTAGTAGCTGAAGTACCTGTGCAAACATTTATAGCAATTAACATTTATTATTAACTTA
>NW_021596181.1:0-314 GCF_001605985.2 Dendrobium catenatum
TGATTTACATGCAAGCAAGGATAAAAGATCTGCAACACATACGATCTCTTTACAAATACATATGTATGTATAACATGCCATCTATGGGTAGATATAGAAAGACTTCAGTAAATGCAGTATCCTGAAGTCAATTCCAGTATATAAAGGAAGACATCTACCTACCTACATCCAGCAGTAGCGGATGCACTGAAAAAACCAAAGACCACAACAAAATGCATGGAGGATACGACAAGTGCAAGCTCCTACGACCCCAAGGCAGGAGATTAGTTAGTGCACTACGATCTACCTGTAGAAAGCAACGAGTAGTGCACGAT
>NW_021596182.1:0-244 GCF_001605985.2 Dendrobium catenatum
GAGCCACAGAGAATCCATGCATATGCTTATAGATACTTGACATAGCGGATATGGAAATAAGTAAATTTCACAATAATAAAATGAATCAAAAATTTCAACCACGCATTTAATTTTAGAAATTTAAGTACAGAAAATCATCAGAATGTATACACCAAAATTTATAATGGTTCAGTCAACCTAACCTACATCCACTCCTTAGATACCCCCTCTCCAAGTATTGTACTAAACAATATTGACTCTCATT
>NW_021596183.1:0-269 GCF_001605985.2 Dendrobium catenatum
ATTAATTGAGAACTTAATTTTAAATTAATTTAATATATTTATATATTTATCATAATTTATTTTATTAGGAGCATTAAATATGATACATGAAATTTTTTACGCAAAAATTTTAAAAAGCTGAGAACCATGGATTATATATTCTACTACTGTGAGTGGCACTGTTCTAATTTGGTGGACATTAATTATAGATAACTTCTGTTATGCTCAAAAGTAATACGGGTCATTTGGTGTTAACTTTGTGATTGAGAGATAATTAGCAGTCTACTCGT
>NW_021596184.1:0-211 GCF_001605985.2 Dendrobium catenatum
TGGACGCGCGCGAGTTCGCGGGACCTGACGCGGACGCGACCTGAGCAGCGGGTTTGTGAAACGGGTCAATTTGGGTTGACCCGCGGGTTGTCGGGTCAACCCGAACCCGAGCTGTTTTTCAAACAGGTCAAAAATCCGAATCCGGACCCGGCCCATTTCGCAAACGGGTTGACCCAAACCTGGATTTTTCTAGGTCGGGTCCGGAAGTAGA
>NW_021596185.1:0-206 GCF_001605985.2 Dendrobium catenatum
TATGTATTTATTGAATTTTTTGAAAAATCCTTAATTAAAGGCCCTTTTGGTGATTTTGCTCCAAATGAGATCCCAACTCCTTGAAACCAGCTCCAAAGGTCAGGAATGACCTAAGGAGAGATTCCCAAGTGTTTGGAAAATTTTTGGAATTTTCAATAATTATTAATTAATTATATTAATTAAAATATTGATTTTTACTTAAAATT
>NW_021596186.1:0-235 GCF_001605985.2 Dendrobium catenatum
CATCTGCCTTCCAAAATTTACCCCGTAACTTAATTCCATTAAAACTCCCTCGCCGAATAAAAAAAAACAAACATCGTGCGGTGGGGAGGCCGTGGCCGAATTTTCGGAGTCCACAGATATTTATAATAATGATTGTGGGTTTGGTAATGATGACAAATAAAAGTTTGGTGGCATGTATGAATTTTGTGGTAGGCTCGGATATTTTAGTCTCTTTGTCTTATTCATATAAATATGG
>NW_021596187.1:0-268 GCF_001605985.2 Dendrobium catenatum
CTAATGGGTTTAGTGCAAGGGGATTTTCTAGGCTTTCTTAATCAAAGGGGAATGTCCCGACTTGGCTCAATCAATCACACGTGGTTCAGTCAACATTCGGCCTGCTAGAAGAAGTGGAAACTGGAGAAAAAGGAAGGACAACGCATCTCAGACATGCACGAGAAAAAGAGGGAGGTGGCGTCATCTGTGTGACGCGGATGTGTAGGGTTTATAGCTTCCGAAAAGATGGAGAGCTTACCCACCAATAAGGTGTATAGTGGTTCACTCG
>NW_021596188.1:0-586 GCF_001605985.2 Dendrobium catenatum
ATTAGCCTAGGTTAGAAAGTCAACTTTTTGGTCAACCATAGTCTATAGGATAGGGCCCGAAACTTAAAAAATTCATAACTTTAGATAGAAAACTCCGATTTCAGCCTACTACCTGTCTAACTACTCCTCTTAAGGTCTAGTATTTTCCTAAGGTAATAGGAGACCCAGAATTATCCTTTTTCCCATAAGTGACTTTTTGGACCCTTAATCTAGTCCCTAGGGGGACCCGGGACTTTCCAAAATTGGCTAATGCAACTTAAACTTTAAATATTAGTATCCTAAGCTCTTAAAATTGATCAACAAACCGAGATATTTAAAATGGACCCTAATCAACTAATATTTGAATTTCAAATAAAATTTCCTTTGCAGACCCCCAACAAACCTGAATTCTAGAAAACTTTAACTAACTACCCTGCTTATGATTTATCCAAACCACACTAGCCTTACACACACATAGAATTGTTTGCTAGGGCACTACTTCTAGACCTAGGCTAGGCCGCTGGGTTTTATTTTTCTGCTGTGTGCCGGAGCTTTTCGTAATTTTCACTGTATGCTGTTTGAAAATTGATTGGTATGTTTGCTTACT
>NW_021596189.1:0-259 GCF_001605985.2 Dendrobium catenatum
TATGGTCAATGTTTAGAAAGGTTGAGGTAAACCTAAAAAGATTTGGTGAGAAAGTATTACAAACAAACTTTTTATAGGACATAATGAAAAAAAAAGTGATTCATGTATCCATCCCCACATGATAAAAGCATGATTTTATCATTGTTATTGTGGGTCTAGTTCTAATCGTACGAAAGCACTCTTTTGAGTTTCATAATTTTTTATTTTTGCCTCAACCTTTCTAAAAGATGATAATCTTTTCTTCTTTTAAATCTGTTGT
>NW_021596190.1:0-350 GCF_001605985.2 Dendrobium catenatum
TATAATGATTCAATATGTGGAGTAGAGTAATAAAAGTATTGTAATTATCCTAAAATTTAAATAACAATTATGAGAAGTTAAATAAATTTGATGTTATATTCACTTTATTAAATAAAATAATATGTAATAGATTTCTCCCTCCTTCACATAAAATATAAGATTCTGGTCCCTTATGACACCGATAGAATTTCTCCCTCTTTTAGATAAAAATAAAGATTCTGACCTCTTATGACTCCAAACAGATAAAATTTTAGATATTTTGAAATTTAGATTCCAAAACTCATTTAGAATATCAAAGGATTCATATATTTCATATCAAAACTCATTTAATTAAATAATAAAGCAAGTTT
>NW_021596191.1:0-371 GCF_001605985.2 Dendrobium catenatum
TATATCATACGTCATGATAAAAGAAAATCCCCTGCAAAACTGCAAAGGGAGTTCTGATCTGAACACGATAAAAGATGCATGAAGTACTTAGGAAAAATTATATTCAAATATAAAGAGAATAAAGAGGATCTACATATGATATTTATTGATTTAAAGAAAACATATGATAAAGTTTCAAGAGAAGTGCTATGGAGAGTTCTTGAAAATAAGGAGTTAATAACGCTTACATTCAAATCATTAAAGATATGTATGCAAGAGAGATTATTTGTGTTCAAACACAAGGTGATTTGACCTAGTATTTTCCTATTTCAGTTGGATTACATCAAGGATCAGTCTTAAGCCCATATCTTTTTGCTTTAGGCATGGATGTT
>NW_021596192.1:0-793 GCF_001605985.2 Dendrobium catenatum
TCTCCGCCTGGAGTAACAGTGGACCGGTCCGGGTTGGTCCGGTCCAGCCGGCCCCTCCTGGGCCGGCGTAACACTTTTGTTTTGATTAATGCATCTTGGAAAACCACCCAACTTTTTACATCTGAAAGTGTGTTCATATGAAAGTGTTGTTTGATGTTTTACTCAAAGTTTAAAATGGAAAAATTTTGAATTGAGGTGTTTTTCTTTAGCGAGTCGAGGCGAGGTGAAGCCTTGAGGTAGATTGAGGCGTAACCCTCGAAATATAAAAATAAAATACTCACAAATTACAAATAATTCATAAAAATAATAAAAATGAAATAAATTATCAATATATTTATTTGATTCAAAATCATAAAGATATAAACCGCAAATTTTAATCTGAAATGTTTTTATAAAACGAAAGTTTGAAATGATATCTATGATAAACTTTTACTTGAAACTTAATAACACCACGAGAATCAGTATCCACGGTGATTTTATCTTCATTTTCATATTCTTCATATAAGATCTCGTATGTAATAATACCACGATAATCAATCTCTATTGATTTGAACTCATGCACGCAAGGAAACCCTCCCTGTTCTCTTTATATTGCATGCAGGGACTCCAGGCACTCGCTCGCCTGCTCCCGCTCATTTTCATTCAACCACACATAGGAGCATTCTCAATGCAACCTTTAATGATGTAACACAACATTTCGCCAACAACATCGGGTAGAAATAGTCACATTTTTAATTTGAGAAATCACTTTTCATTTAACATATGAATGGTTACACAATGTGGGCAGAATTGC
>NW_021596193.1:0-307 GCF_001605985.2 Dendrobium catenatum
CCATTGGCTAAAATGAGTTAGACTTTTATTTAGAGAAAAAATTATACCACTAAACAAGGTCAGAAGGAGGGAAACTATCCACGGTATTTCTCCCTTTAACTAAATTTAGAAAAGCTAAACACAATCTTCAAAACTCTAAAATCCAAAATCTTGAAAAGATTCAACATCTAGAAGGCCAATTTTAAAGACAACACGAAAACAAAACACGTAAAAAATAAAACAAAACACAATGAAATATAACATATTTCAAGAATTTATTGAAGCAACAGGTTTGAGCATGAATGAGCTGCGAGCCTTCATATGTCCA
>NW_021596194.1:0-238 GCF_001605985.2 Dendrobium catenatum
ATATATATATATTATTTTTTTATAATATTTGAAAGCTTATTTTATAAAAAAACATATTCGCAGCTACAGTTTTTCAATCGAGTTCGATCTCGAGCTCGAGCCCACTTATCGAGCTCGAACTCGAGCTCGAGCTCATTAAGGATTAAACGAGCCAGGCTTGATAAGGCAAATACTCGACTCGATTCGACTCGTTTACACCCCTACTCGAATCTATTGCAATCAAGAAAGCAAAAAAAGT
>NW_021596195.1:0-305 GCF_001605985.2 Dendrobium catenatum
CATTAATAATCTCTAAATTTTTAAATAGCACCAAAAATATCATTAATTTGATATTTTTTTTATGTATTTATGGTCTGATGTGATTGAAAAACTAAAGTATAATGAAAAAAGCTATATATTAAATTTATAAATGCGTAAGAATACGTGGCATGTATGTAAATTTCCCTAGATTTTCCATTACATTTTAGCATAAAGTTGTTGGCTTTCTAACCGCTGAAATGTGTACTGTTCCAAATAAAGGAGGGAAAGAGAAAAATGGCGAAGCGGTAAAGAAGTAAACCACATGGGCGTGGTTGGTCCAATCT
>NW_021596196.1:0-244 GCF_001605985.2 Dendrobium catenatum
ATGGCCTCCTTGAAATCCCTCCACGTTCTCACCGGATTCCACTTATCCATGTACTTGAACCAGGCAAAAGCCGCCCCTTCCAAGCACATGCTAGCAGCCATCAATCTCTCATCCTCCATAAGGCCATTCACTGCAAAGTACCTTTCCACCTTGTGGATCCACTCATCCACATTTCCCTCTTCGAAGACAGGCATTTTCAGCTTCCTGGCCCTCGTGTCCATCCCGTATGCTCTGTTCCCCCCAT
>NW_021596197.1:0-204 GCF_001605985.2 Dendrobium catenatum
AATTACATCTTTTATGCAATGATATTTGGAGCACCCCCAGCTTCAAACATGTCATTGCATAAACTCTTTCTAACTTGGGATCAACTTCTAAGTTCTTCCACCTTGTTTGTTGGAGCATAACACCAGCACACATTCCCCCATGAATGATGACTTGAAGCCTCCAAAGTCCCCAACCAGTATCATTACATGGCTCTAAGTCTTAGA
>NW_021596198.1:0-262 GCF_001605985.2 Dendrobium catenatum
CCAGCCGGCCCAGCCCCTTGGGCCGACTCAGTTCGTATACAGCAGGAGGAGCCGGCAGAAGCCAGGGGGGGAGATTTAGGTGGGGTCCACTTAAAATTCAAATTGAATATTGAAGCCAAAAGGAGGGGAAGCAAGGGTAATTAGGTCCTTTTGTATTAGATTTGAATTGTATGCATTAAGTAGGGAGTAAAGAGAGGATTAGGGTTAGGTCATACTGTGTGAGAATTTTCTTGTTCTTCTTTGGTGGCTAGGGCTCTAGATC
>NW_021596199.1:0-240 GCF_001605985.2 Dendrobium catenatum
ATAAACTTTTGGAGGCTGGATTTATACGGGAGGTACACCATCACGCGTGGCTGGCAAGAGTC
The DNA here is from genome assembly GCF_001605985.2 of Dendrobium catenatum. Lineage (NCBI taxonomy): Eukaryota > Viridiplantae > Streptophyta > Magnoliopsida > Asparagales > Orchidaceae > Dendrobium > Dendrobium catenatum. The sequence goes on from NW_021596199.1 coordinate 63, forward strand.
GTCATGGTTAAGAAAGCTAGCGGAGCTTGGAGAATGTGTGTGGACTACACGGACCTCAATAAAGCCTGTCCAAAGGATAGTTTTCTGCTCCCTCGTATTGACCAGCTGGTGGATGCCACATCTGGACATGAAATATTGAGATTCATGGATGCATACTCTGGCTATAACCAGATAAAGA
>NW_021596200.1:0-296 GCF_001605985.2 Dendrobium catenatum
GCTCTTCATGCCTAAAACTTAGATCTAAAATTTTATGCGATTTGGTTCAGCCGTTTGGGAGAACGAAGCAAGAATAGCTATAGGGTTTCAGATCAGGCGTTGCATGGCCTGCGGGATATCTGAACTGTTGATCCTATGATCAACGGTTCGGATCGCGCCATACCACGTGCGATCCGATCCGTGTACCTAGTCTTGACGGACAGGCTCCCATCCGACTTGATCACCACTGTCCGATTCGGACCGCGCGGATCCAACGGTTGGCATTAGCTGCCGACGTGTTTAAGTGACGTCCCGTC
>NW_021596201.1:0-255 GCF_001605985.2 Dendrobium catenatum
GGGCTACATAATCATTTTTTCTTTATTGTATCATGTTAAGAGTCAAATTCTCATTTAAATCTAATAAAGAAAAGACCAACAAATTAAATATGATTATCAATAAATCACAAACAAATCTTCATTCAATCATATAATATAAATAAGTAGGAACAAATTTGTTTTTTGAAATAAAAATAATAATAAATTGTCAGAAAAAAAAACATAAATCCTTCAAACAAATAAAAATTATCATGAACAAATTTTAAGAACTAAATT
>NW_021596202.1:0-390 GCF_001605985.2 Dendrobium catenatum
ATAAAAAGAGCGTGGCTAGTGTGTTTACTTTCCTTTTGCACATATATAACAGCTTGGGAATAACTGCTTCTTATTTATTAACTGCTTAGGATAACTCTGCAGGTGAGTCTAGATTTTATTTTTATATAAATGTAATTTATATAATTGCCAAGTGTTGTGAAAGTTAATTTTGAGTCGGGATACATAGGTCCAAAGCTTGGATTCCAAAGAGGAAAGGATGCCCTTTTGGGAAGCATTCCTTTTTCCATTTGGAAATTCAAATTTGGATCACACTTCTCTTATACCCAAAGAGGAAAGAGTGGCCTCCCCCTTAAATGGGAAGTGCCCTCTTATCCATTTGGGTAGTTCACCATGAAGAATCCAAGGAGTTTGAAGAAAAGGAGTCCAAAG
>NW_021596203.1:0-313 GCF_001605985.2 Dendrobium catenatum
GAATTCTCATTGTTATAGGCATTGAAGGCCTAATATGAATGTATAAAATAAATATCTCAGTCGACCTCGTGACCAGATATTCATTTAAAGGTTCGAGCCTTGTCAACTCCCGCTTACCTGCATAGGAGGATTGGGCTTGAACTTGAATTCACTTATTGATCCGCGCAGCATCCCTAGACGTCACGTGTATATTTATAACACGTTCATCGGGGCCCATGCGGGTTAAGATTATATACCCCGTTACTGTACCTATGTGCATACAATTTAGTGCACATATAGGGTTACTTTGAAATAATTATAGACGCCTTCTGTC
>NW_021596204.1:0-309 GCF_001605985.2 Dendrobium catenatum
CATAATTAGAATTTTTAATCTCATGTCTATTCATTTAAACTACATAAAATTTAATATTATTATTGCAATTTAGATATTTTCTTATTTTATTTCTTTGCTCAAGTGATATTTATGCACTTAGAAAAATTTGAAATTTTAGATTATTGATCTTGGAAAGAGTTGGTTTAAATTACTCTTGAAAATTATACAAAGAGTTCAAAAATCAAAAGGAAGATGCAAAGGTTGGCAAATGTGAAAAAGATGCACAAAATAAGCCCAATATAAAAAGATGTACAAATATGTGCTAAAAATTTGAAAAAGATGTGCAAA
>NW_021596205.1:0-297 GCF_001605985.2 Dendrobium catenatum
TTACACTATTAATTAATTAATTAATATTTAAAATATATTAATTAAGCAATAATAACTTAGAGGCGTTTAGGGTTTGCCTTTCATCTCCTAGTGGTTGCTGTTCGGCTTCGTTGCTTCGCAGGAGCTGTAGAGAACTAGAGATTGCACGCGTCGCTGCTTCGGCTCCTTCGTGGCTGTTCGACTTCGCTCGACGACTTTCCCTTCCTATCGGATCGGAAGTTACGACATTTTGATCGGAAGCAACAACGGGAGCTCGCTGTCTGTGAAGGTAACTTTCTACCTTTCGCGCGCTTCTTC
>NW_021596206.1:0-250 GCF_001605985.2 Dendrobium catenatum
CTCTAGAGTGTTTTGGACTCAACTAGGAAAGGGACGATGATTGTTTGTTGATTTTGCCTCAACAAACAAAAGGTTGGAAACTTAGGATTTATTTCTAGGTTCCAAAAGCTTATATAACATGGCACTTAGAACCTTGAGGAGGCTCAACTCGCAATGTAAGGAGGAATCGTATGGGAAAGAGGGTTCCTTATAATTTGAATGAATGTTTTGGATTCATTAGAGGGGATAACTCACTCCTACGATTTCTAGG
>NW_021596207.1:0-264 GCF_001605985.2 Dendrobium catenatum
AATTTATTAATTCATTTAATAAATAAATTTAGTCATAATTTAGTCATAAAATAAATAATACATTTATTTATACTTAAAAAGTAAATCACTGTGTTATTTCACTGTGTTATTTCTATTAATGCATTGATATTTCTCTTTTGCATTTTGGCTAAAGAAAATAATAAATTGACTAATTAGCTATAGTTGCTTGTCGTTGCAATATTGTAGGAGAGCTTCCCTCCTTACTAAAAGACATAAGAATTGAGAAAATGAAGATAAAGCTAA
>NW_021596208.1:0-330 GCF_001605985.2 Dendrobium catenatum
AGTTCAGAAGACAGTCAACAAACTGGTGTTCAAGCCCAAAGAAAGGTACGTCATTATTTTTAGTAAATTTCAATTATTTTATTATTAATTATTAAAAGTGTTTTCTAATTCCCTGTTTTCTTTTCTTTATTGGCATAAACTGCGAGGAACGATATCGGTAGAGGGAACAAAGTACAAGGAGCTAATGACGTCAGTCGCCTCTATCCAACCGGGTAGAGGTGCTACGGGCAGAACCACCGGGTCGTAGCCCTCGGTGACTGTGAGTATTCTAAACTTAGAAAACTTTTAGGGGGCCCTTGATGTGGTTTGCGTAAACCCTTCCCTTTTAGG
>NW_021596209.1:0-228 GCF_001605985.2 Dendrobium catenatum
TATGTTGCACCGACACACCTATTTATGAAGGCGTGTTGTATCCGATACACCGATACACCTCTAATATAACACCGATATGTGTCCAACTAAAATACTATTTCTAAAATTTAAGGAGCCAAATAATCCTTTAAATTGTGATCTACAGGCTCTTTTTCAATGAAAAGATTTAGTTTGCAAAAAATAAAAAAATATTTAACTTTTGCAAAATTATATAAAAGTAGAAAAGTG
>NW_021596210.1:0-1908 GCF_001605985.2 Dendrobium catenatum
TCCTAAAAATTTCTAATTCAGGTGGGCATCAGACAATAATTTTACAGGCAAAATGCCAGACTTCATTGGGAATTGGACAAACTTAAACGTTTTGTAAGATTATCCTTCTCATGCTATATATATGAACATTTGAGTTTCAGGATATTGTGGTTAAATTACAGGAACTTCTAATCATATAAATATGTAGCATGTAGTTTAAGTAGATTTGCAGATAACATGGAAATAACTAAAATAGCTACAAAAGATGAGTTTGTATTTTATAAGTTTTCATAAGAGTGAAACCAAGGGAACATATTGCTATGAAAATGATGTGTTTTTCATCATACAAGACTGGAGTATGAGGTAATGATTGATCCAGTATTTAACAAGAGAAGGGGAGAAAGATATACCAGGCTTAGAGGGGGCAAAGCTTTGATATGTAAATAACTATATGAGTGTTTATCAGTAAAATTTTCATAACATATATTGTTATAATAGGCTTCAAGCCAGATTTAGGAGGGAGCGAGAGCCACCCTCAGCCCCTCCTGGTTTCACCATTGTATGCAAACAGATACAAGAGGAAAGTATACAACAACAATAACAACAACCATTTATCCCACTATGTGGGGTCGAATACATGGATTCTTTTTCTCCATTGTGACCAATTAAGGATCAAATTCTCATCTAAATCTAATTAAGAAAAATCATTTCTAATATTTTCTAACCAAGTCATTTTAGGTTTACCTCAACTTTTCTTAATATTAGTCAAATCTAATACATCTATTTTCCTAACCAGGTCATCAGAAGACTGCCTTTTTATGTGACCAAATCATCTAAGGCAACTCTCTCTAATCTTATCTTCCACTAGAGCTACTCCAACCTTTTCATGTATATGCTCATTTCGTATCTTGTCTTTAAGAGTAAAGCCACTCATCCACCTTAGCATCCTTATCTTTGTAAGAAGTAACTTAATATTATGCTTCTCTTTTAGTGGCCAAAATTCTGCGCACCATAAAACATTGCAGGTCTCACTACAATTTTTTAGAATTTTCCCTCAAGTTTGAGAGTGACTTTTCTATCACATAAAAAGTCTGATGCATTCCTCTCTACTTCAACCATCCAACTTGAATTCTACTAATAACAACCCCATCTATTTCACCATCACTCTGAACAATAGACCCAAGATATCTAAAATATGTGCTCTTATTAAGGACTTGATTGCCCAAAGTCACAATCCCCTCCTAAATCTTTTATTACTAAAATTACACTCTATATATTCAGTTTTAGATCTACTCACACGAAAGCCTTTAGACTCTAAGGTTGACCTCCATAATTCAAGTTTACCATCAACTCCCTCTCTAGTCTTATCAACAGGAAGAATATCATTAGCAAAAAGCATACACTAGGGTACAAACTCTTGCAAATGTCTACTGAGAACATCCAATACTAAAGCAAAAAGATATGGGCTTAAGGCTGGTATAATGAGTTAAATTGTTCATTCGTCTACTATAAGAACTAGAGAAGCTTTACTGGGTTGGAAAACAAAATTTTGGTTCAGGTACATGCTTGAGGGAGTATAAAATCATGAAAATTCAATTCATAAGTGTTAGGATTCTTGGAGGAAGATGAGACCTTTGATCTTTCTTGGATGAGAGGAAGAGGGAGAGGGAGAGAAGAGAGAAAGAAGTTTTGGAGGAAAACTAATCTAAAGCTTATTAAATTTTCCCCCTTAAACACATACAAGTCACCCCTACTTATAGTAAAATAATTGAAGGAGCAAAATAGTAAAATCTAAAATTAAACACTTAAATCTAAATCAAATATCAACAATAAGTAAAAGTCATACCCAATATATGAGGATTCCACAAGTAATGAATTTGGGGAGAGGAGACTGTAAGCTACCTTATCCCTATATTATAGAGAAGAACG
>NW_021596211.1:0-1000 GCF_001605985.2 Dendrobium catenatum
TTGCAGTGTGAATTCCCAAGAATTGAGACAAGGAACCCAGATTGCGCATCTGAAACGTGGCGTGTAGGTTAGTTAATAATTTGTTGATTTCGGAGGGAGAGTTACCTGTGAGTAGTATGTCGTCGACGTAGATGAGCATGTATAGCCGAATGTTGCCCGAGTGATAAGTGAGGAGGGAATGATCGGATGCACTGATTTTGAAATCGTAGTGAAGAAGATGGTTTGACAGCGTTGAATACCACTCTCTTGGGGATTGTTTGAGGCTGTAGAGGGCTTTCTTGAGCTTGCATATGTATTGCGGGTGTGTTGCATCTTGAAATCCCGGCGGTTGAGACATATAGACCGTATCGGATAGGGTTCCATGTAGGAATGCGTTGGAGACGTCTAGTTGGTGGATTGTCCAATTGTGATGAAGGGCAATGAGAATGAGAACTCTTATTGTTGGCATTTTAGCGACGGGGCTAAAAGTTTCGTTGTAGTCGATGTCTTGTTCCTGATTGAACCCTTTGGCTACTAAGCGTGCTTTGTAATGAGCAATAGTGCCGTCGGAGTTATGTTTGATGAGGAAAGTCCATTTTGATCCGAGGATATTCATAGATGGTTGTGGTGGGACTAGTTCCCAAGTTCCTTGGGCTTGAAGGGCTTGGAACTCTTGGGACATAGCCGTGCGCCAATGTTCAATTTTGGCGGCCTGGTTGTATGAAGTAGGTTCGACGGGATGGAGAATATGAGCCAGGTCGAAGATTTTCTTTGGTTTGGATAGACCATTTTTGAGCCGAGTGACCATGGGGTGAGATTTGGTGTTCTCGGTTTGGGTTGGAGCCGTGAGTGTTTGAGCTGGGGGGATGGCCGAGGGTGTGTTGGTAGAGAGAGTGTGCGGATTGGGAATAGCCGGGTGTGTGAGAGATTGAGTGAAGGTGCTGATTGCAGGAGTTGGTAGATGGCTGGGTTGTTGAGATGTGTCTTGTGTGGAGAGGATAGATTGAGAGGTGTTTTGAAG
>NW_021596212.1:0-307 GCF_001605985.2 Dendrobium catenatum
CGAAGAGTCAAAGCACACTGGTGACCCAAATTATTGCTCATACCATCAGGTAGTCAGCCATCCTATTAAAGATTTTTATATTTTTAAGGATTGACTTGAAAGAAAATATCAGAAGGGGGAGATCACACTATTAGATATGTTGAGTCTAGTGAATAGGTTGTTAAGCCTAAGTGATTATCCAAAGGCTAACCAAGAGGGAGGGTGAATTGGTAATTTAAAAATTATACTTATACTCTTAGATTTTTAGAAAACCTTTTTAATTATTTATGTAAGTTAAATTTAAAGTTTAAAAAATAAATTTTTCAAC
>NW_021596213.1:0-1038 GCF_001605985.2 Dendrobium catenatum
ACAGAGAAGGAGATGCAGGATAAGAGGACAAAGGGGGTGTGCTTCAGATGTGATGAGAAGTACATGCTAGGGCATAGGTGCAAGGACAGAACTCTTCAGGTTCTCCTTGTCTGTGAAGACGAGGAGGGATGTGGGAGCAGATCTGGAGAGGAGGAAAAGTTGCACCTGGATGTGGCAGAAGTATCTCTGAACTCTGTAGTGGGGTTCACTCCGAGTCACACTAGGAGAGATAGCTGACCGTGAGCTGGTGGTGCTAATTGATAGTGGGGCTACCCACAATTTCATTTCCACTCAAGTCGTCAATCAACTGGGAGTGAAATTGGTGGACACCGGTTGTTATGGGGTGATGATGGGTACAGGGAAGGTAGAGAAAGGCCAAGGAATTTGTAAAGGAGTGGTGTTGACCATCCAGGGGATTCAAGTAAGGGAGGACTTTCTCCCACTAGAGTTAGGAAGCACTGATGTCATCCTGGGGATGAAGTGGTTACAAACCTTGGGGGAAACCAAAGACAATTGGGGAGCACTCACGATGGAATTAATGGTGGATGGGAGAAGGGTAGTCATAAGGGGAGATGCAGGGCTATCCAAAGCCATCACAACACTCAAGATCATGGTTAGTGACGTACAAGAGGTGGGGGAAGATTATCTAGTGGGACTACACAGATTGGATGCAATCAGATTGGAAGAGGGAGGGGATGTTTCCCTGTCCGTTCATCCCTTGATTCAGCAATACAGTAATGACTTTCAGTCACCTCAAGGATGGCCACCTCCACCGGAACACGAGCATATCTCCACCTTGAGGATAAGGTGGATTTTTGGGAGGGGAGTATTGTTAGACCGGTCCACTGGACGGGTCCAGCCGGTCCGCACGGGACCTGCAGAGGCGCGAACAGGCGGGATCTCCGCCTCCTGCAGAGATCGGGCGGGCCGACAGCTCAAACAGAACATTTTAGGAAGAATTTTTGGGGGGGTTTCAGAGAGAAATTTGAATGCAGGGACTGATTAGGGAATTCCTTTTGATTTGTATGCATTAAATAG
>NW_021596214.1:0-295 GCF_001605985.2 Dendrobium catenatum
ATCCTATAAACTGCACCTATAGAGATGCCAACATAAGATTATTCACTGCAAGTCATGTATACCAAGTATGAACTTACTTTTTCAGATGAAGGGATCTCATAACTTCCATCAGTTTCAAATGAAGCAGAAAAAGGCTCTTTGCTAGGGCTTGATGTTGGGAGAAAACTACCTTTTCGATTATGATCCAAACTTGTAAAACAATGCTAAGCAACTCTCACAGGGTTTGCATGATCATCCACTATTTTGGAGACTCTAGACTTAGCCTTCCTCCTCCTTCTAGCTCTTCTAAAGTGTT
>NW_021596215.1:0-210 GCF_001605985.2 Dendrobium catenatum
GAACTTTGTTTGCTCCTATTCTTGAGTGCTGCCATAAAATTTCTTTTCAAATCTTGATCTCGAACTTATTTCCCAATTTTTTACATGCTTAATCTTTAGATAGATTTTCAGTAATTTGTGCATATAATTTGTTCTAGGGTTTTATTTTCATTTGTCGATGTGGTATTATTTCATGTCTAGTTGATGAGAATACATCTTACCATGCCGTTT
>NW_021596216.1:0-1364 GCF_001605985.2 Dendrobium catenatum
AGGCAAATGATCCTTAATTCTCCTATCTCTAATCACAAGATTAACTTCAGTCCAATAAAAACTTGTGGTGGTTAAGGTATGTGCTCTTAAGCCTTCAGTCCTTAAGTTTAGGAATATTCCAAAGTCATCCTTGGTGATTTCAACTTTCTTTTTGAAAACAAAAGAACTGATGACAGAATGGTCGGAGTTGAATGACATGTTTGCCAAGAAATAGTAAAAGATTTCTCTATTATAGAAGTGTACTAAAGTGAGGATTAAATCAAATTGGGTAGAGGAAAACAAGTGTATTACAATAAAAGTTAACTGATCCTGTAGGAGAACTCTAGATGGGGTGATTTTTGTAGAGACAAACCTAGCAAATGATTCTTTATTGGCTCTAGAAAGGAAGTTTTCGGATGTATTTCTTAGAGGACCCTTAGCCAAGTCTTTTGGCGCTTGCTTGAACTTTCCATTGAGAGATTTGAAGAGTGGAAAGGTTTGAAAGAGATGTGCAAAATTTTTGTTCGTCCCGTATGAATTTGATTCGTCCCGTACGAAAATATTTCGAATGGACGAACGAATGAGTTTAAAAAATAATGGCTTTTCATAAACACACAATTTTCGAAGCATCCTTTCATACAAACTTTTGACCAAGATGATCGCACAGATGAACACGTGTTCATACGGACGATCAGAATTTTAACTCATTTTATTGGCAGTTGAAAATCGTCCCCCGCCATGAACCGACATGTGTTCGTCTGGACAAACCAAAGGTTCGGACGGACGAAGTTCATAATAAAAACTGTCTTATCCATTCAACTGTTGTATTCAATCGTCTTGTCGTTTGAAAAATATTTCTTCCCGGACGATCGTGACGATCGTACAGATGAACTGCATTAAAAACTGCTCTTAAGACGGTTTGAAATCACGCAGTTTGTCATTTTACACACATCGTCCCGTACAAAAAATTTTCGTCCCAGACGATGATGACCACTAATTTTTATTTTCACACATAAAATAAAAACAAATAAAAATAAACAAGTCACACTTAAATACACACCAAAAATAAGTAAAACAACAAAACAAAACAAAACAAAACAAAAATACAATGAACACAAAAACAAAATATCAATTTATCAAAAAAACATTTTTATCTAAGCATTTAAATCAATCAATCCAAGCCTAGTTCTTAATGTACTGAAAGTATCAAAGGCTAAAGGTTTTGAAAAAATGTTTGCAAGTTGATTTTCTGTTGAAACATGGTTAAGTTCAATTTCTCCCTTGGATACATGATCCCTTATGAAATGATGCCTTATGTCAATGTTTTTGGTTCTTGAATATTGAATAAGATTTTTTGAAATGCAAATAGCACTAGTATTATCACA
>NW_021596217.1:0-235 GCF_001605985.2 Dendrobium catenatum
ATTGATTTAGACCCATTTGGGCTCGGATTGGGTTGAATTTAGTGTCGTTGGGTTCGTATTTCCGAGACGATCAGTTCAAGTTTGTTGAAATCGAAGTTCAGATGATCCCAAATTTAATTTTTGAAGTTTCCAACTTCATTTTGCCTCGAGATTCGTGCCAGATCAAGTTAATTTTTTGATAACATATCAGTGTAGATGGAGTCATCTTATCGATATGTTTAATTTAACTAGAATT
>NW_021596218.1:0-205 GCF_001605985.2 Dendrobium catenatum
TGATCGTCTAACTAAAAATCAATGAATGTACAAGGATATACAAGGGAAGTCCAAGATCTTACAACAAACAAAGATTCTTTTGAACTCATGCAATATACATGTAGTGAAGGAGATAGTTGGCTTACAAGCATGAATGAAGTGCAAGAGAATATAGTAGCTTGCAACCAGTAATGATAGCTAGATTGTGAATGCAATGGTCTCCCTT
>NW_021596219.1:0-640 GCF_001605985.2 Dendrobium catenatum
ATTGTATTGTACAAACCCATTTTTATATGTATAAGAGCTTATTTTTTTCTTTAAATAAGAGGGCTTCAGAATTCATTTTCATTCACTTCAATAGCGTTCTCCAATCCTTCAAATCTTAGCAATGGCCAATTCTAGCAAGAGAGGTAGACTCATTAAGAGTCCATCTTACAGGGGTGGATACGACAACTTTCTCTCCAGGGCTAACAAGGATTCTTTTCTTAGGTTTTGTTTCTGAAAAAATTACACCCTCTAGAATCCTTCTTCAAGAGGATATTCACTTCCAAGTGATGTCTCTTTTCGATGCTACCCAATTTGCTTTTATCCTGACCCTGATTCATTCCTATAACAAGGAAAAATTTCACTACTTTCTAGTCAAGATGACCTTTAGTACTGATCAAAGTAGGATAAATTCTTATGTTTTGAAGAAGTGGATTGAAATAACTAAGGAAGATTTCTCCATAATTCCTGAAGTAGGTGACCGTATTAATATTACTCCTCTTCTATCCATTGTCTCTTATCTTATCATGACTGGAACCAATTGATGAAGCAAAATATAGCTTTAAAACCATGTGTCAAGTCAATTATGAAAGAGTGGTTAAGGATGTTATTTAAGATAGGTTTAAAGGGATGGGGTCGACAT
>NW_021596220.1:0-623 GCF_001605985.2 Dendrobium catenatum
TAAAGAAAGATCATTACTAATATTTTCTAATCAAATCTTTTTAGGTTTGTCTCTACCTTTCTTAACATAATTTAAATCTAATGTCTTTATTTTCCTAACCGGGTCATCGTAAGGCCGTCGTTTTATGTGACTAAACCATCTAAGGCGACTCTCTCTAATCTTATCTTCTACTAAGCTATTCCAACCTTTTTTCAATAACAATAAAAAAAATAAAATTCATTAGTGCAATATTTAATTTTCATTAAATTTTATAAATTAATTTTAGGAGGTGAGCTTAGGTGGAATCTAAATATTAATAAAATTTATTTTTTCAAAAAAAAGAAAAAAAAAAAAGATGAAGTTTTGCTTTGTTTGGATTGAAAAAAAATGAAGGAAATGACACTACTAATAAATTAGGTTTTCGTAGCACTTTTTAAGGCATACTGCAGTTGTTTAGGAACCGCTACAAATACAATGTATTTGTGTTCGTTGGAAATGCTTCAGCAATTTTTTTATGAGTGCTGCTGTAAGAAGGCTTTAGCAGTGCTTTTAACCGGTGTTAAAACTGCTGCTAAAAGTTAGAATTTATTACAAAAATATATAATGCCAAAATTAGTTTTTTTGGCAATTAGTATAGCAGCCGC
>NW_021596221.1:0-214 GCF_001605985.2 Dendrobium catenatum
GAGCATAAATGCCAAGACAATGTTAGACTTTAATGTTTATATATTTTGAAATGTCGATGTTATAACGACGTTAGACGTCGATGTTGTAACGATATCAGACGTTGATATTGCAATGGCGTCAAATGTCGATGTTGAGATGATATCGGATATTGTTGTGAAACTAAAGTTACGACCCAGCAAAGAGAAATGAAAATGAGAATATTCGATGAATGTG
>NW_021596222.1:0-1519 GCF_001605985.2 Dendrobium catenatum
CATATTTTTGCATCAAAAATAAAATGATAACAACTCTTAATTTAAGGTTTAATTTACATATGAAATAATGAAAGGGATGATCGAAGGTAGTAGGTCAACATACCTGTTTGCTGCTTTGCTGCCTAGAATCGATAAAATGGAGAAGGGTTGAAGTGGAAGCAAGGTCGACAAATCTGTTCGGTTCGAATAGAGAAGAAATGGGGGAGGGCACTGCAAAACAGGGAAGGAAGAAATGAGGAGGAAGAGAAAATCGCTGAAGAGGGACGTGTGGGCGACGTGGGAAAGTGCAGGATAAATTCGGTTTATTCCTCTCAAAACTCAGTTTTTGGACGCTAACTGCAGCCTTTTTTTACTTTTCAAATCGGTATTAATGCGGAGCAGTTGGATAAGTAATTTTACAAACTGAGGCTAACCAAACGACGGCAAGTAACTGTTTCCACGGATAAAAAACGGAAACGGCATAAATGCAGAAAAACAAACGCGGCCTAAGTGCCAACGAACGTGGTTTCGTCGAACGCTGGTGATGCGTATGGGAGGTGAGGCTCGCCAATAAGAATGCATTCTTGGAAAAAATTCCTTTTTTTTCAATTGCGAAATATATTTACAAATCTTTGTTTGACCGCAGTAAATTGCTCAGATTTGCAAGCTGAATTTGGCATTTTGATTACCATCGGCAAGGATGATGTATCCGGAGCAAACCCGGGGGAAGCCTCCAACAGCACCAACGACGGCGGGGCCTCCACCACCAAAGGAGACATTCGATTACGCCGCTCCATTGGAAATGAGTTCCCTTCGAGGGAGAAAGCTCTCCTTTCCACGAACTAATGACACCACCACCTGAGACGTCTCAGGATACATGACAAATAGACACAAAGTGAAGACAACTCCAAACTCTGATTTATTAATGCCTTCAGGACTTATTTATACATCACAGCTTATTAGCCAATGAATAAAAGGAAAGAACAATTATTAACAACTAATAGCATCATTAGCAAAAATTAACAAGAGCTCCGGCGTCATTCTCCTAGGGTAGGAGGGACTTCAGGCTCATAATAGGGACTTAGATCGGCGACATTAAAGGTGGCGGAGATATTGTAGTCGCCAGGTAGATCAATTTGGTAAGCATTGTCATTAATGCGTTTTATTATACGGAAAGGGCCATCTGCTTTTGGTCGTAGTTTGCTGAAGGTGCGGTGAGGCATACACTCTTTTCGTAGATGTATCCAAACAAGATCTCCCTCCTCTAAGCGTTGAACTCGGCGAGACTTGTCTGCTTGCTCTTTGTATTTGGAATTGCTTTTTTTTATCAGGTCTTGCACTTGCTTATGCAATTGCTGGATATCCTTGCTCCGTTGCTCACCATCTTGGCTATAAGCAGTTGATGGTACCCGTGGAATCAAATCAATTGGTGAAAGGGGGTTAATACCGTATACCACCTCAAAGGGACTCTTCTTGGTTGACTGATACGTAGATCTGTTGAAGGCAAACTCGGCCTGGGGTAGGATTAGATCCCATTGCC
>NW_021596223.1:0-211 GCF_001605985.2 Dendrobium catenatum
TTATTAACTGGTTTTATTTATTTTTGTCATATTGAGATTAGGCTTTTGATATTTGGAAGTTCTCAGCGTGATTAATTTAAGATTTTTAGCGTTTGCTAGCATTTGCTGAAAGCTCATGCGGTATTTAAGACTTTTACTGCATCATTTGTCCTTTAATATTATGGTTCCTTTTAGATAGAGTTCGCTTTAGAATTTGTTTCTTTTTTTTTTT
>NW_021596224.1:0-313 GCF_001605985.2 Dendrobium catenatum
AACCTTGAGAAGTGTATATCTTACCTGTAATGTTAGTGCTCACAAGTAAAAGAAATATTAGAAATATTTAATAAAAAATATCAATTCAACCAACAATATTTGTTATCATCAAAATCAAAGACTAGGGATTTTGGATTGCAACATGTATTATATTAGATTTGTTCTTGGAAACTAAATGGATAATCCAAAGGGGTGATACCTTCATTAGTTTTAATCCTTTTTTTAGGTAAAACCCTTAGAGGGGCTGATGCATTAATTAAAATGAAAATTATAAGGTCTCTAAGGGGGACCATCTACTCACCACTACTCAGAA
>NW_021596225.1:0-464 GCF_001605985.2 Dendrobium catenatum
GAGATTCTTACCTTTGAACACCAAGCGAAGCCTTCACACTCAAGTGGTAGGAATCCTCCTTTGAATGCTCTCTCAGACTCTCTCCTTGACACTTCTTTCAATAGGCACGAAGATCAAATGGAAAAAAGAACGGGTGGTAGACTAAATTGGACTATATATAGGAGAGACAAGAAAAATAGTCCAAAACTGCAAAATTTTCAAGACAACATGAAATGAATCATCCCGTACGATCGTGGATCATCCTGGACGATTTTACTTAAAGTGACGGAAATGATCCTGATGTATATTGGTATGAACTATGTTCGTATATGATCATCGTCCCGTACGAACTAGGTTCATCCGGTACGTAATGAATATTGGTATGAACTATGTTCGTATATGATCATCGTCCCGTACGAACTAGGTTCGTCCGATACGATCCATTATACCATAGGTCGGTTCCCAAATAACTACATGGACGTAAA
>NW_021596225.1:566-1131 GCF_001605985.2 Dendrobium catenatum
GACGAAGAGGACTTCGTCCGGACAAAATTTTTACAGAGAGCAACTCATCCTGGCACGATAAAGAATTTCGTTTAAATGAAATTTTTACAGAGAAGAATTCATCCTGGGATAATTTGAATTTTTTCTAGACAAAATTTTTACAGAGCCCAATTTGTCTTGGAACGAAAATAATTTCATCCTGGATGATCAGGAATTAGAAAAATTTCATCACTTCCTGTTCGTTCCATTACTCCTACGAGGAGATAACTGACTTGATCATCCCGTATGAAATAGGTTCATCTCATACGAACTAGGTTTGTCTTATACGATCAGTATAAATTTTGTAAGATCTCCTTAAGTGTGTGTGTGTGTGTTTTTATTCACTCAATTACATTCACTCCCTCTCAATTAATAAAAAAACAATTTAAAGCTTCAATTTGCAAAGGATTGTATGCTGAATTCGATTTAAAGTTTTCATAGTTTGGAGTTCAATTTTCCTAAAATGTTAGTACACACAAGAGCAAAAACAAATCTACCAAAAAGTGTTATGAGATAACTACACATAAAATAATAATATTTAGAATCA
>NW_021596226.1:0-844 GCF_001605985.2 Dendrobium catenatum
CTAAACTCCTTCCTAATTCTATGTCGCATCCTAACTCTTGAGTAAGGGTCACCTATGATTAAATACTTAGGATGATTTCATGCATATTTTCATTCTTTTGGAAAGGTCTCTTGATTTTCCTTTATCTCTTCTATTCTTATATATTTGAACTTTAGGAATGATGTTTTCCTCTTATTCTATCTCTTTATAAGGGGCAACCCTAACTAACTCATCAAAGCTAACATGGTTCAACTATTCTACAACTAGTATCCTCTTATTAAATACTCTATATGCCTTTCCTATAGAAGAATAACCTAGAAAGACTGCTTCATTTGCCTTGACATTAAAATTTCCATTATCTAAGACAAAACATATATGCCCAAATACATGCAAATGAAATAGGTTTGGTAATCTACCCTTTAGATGCTCATATAAGTCTTATTTGATTTAGCATTAATATTTACCTTGTTTAACACATAAAATATTGCATTCACTACTTCAGCCCAAAAGTATTTGGGTAACATATATTCATTCAACATTGACCTAGATGCCTTAACTAAGGTCCTATTTTTCCTTTCAGCTATTCCATTCTGCTGGGGGATTTCAGGTATAGAAAAATTATGTTCAACACTTAATTCTTAATAAAAAAAGACTTAAATATATAATTCTTAACTCGCCGCCATGATCTCTATAGATGGTTGAGATGGTGTATCCTATTTTTTGCTAAATTCATAGAGAAAATATTATAAAATCCTCAAAAGATTCATTTTTATTATCCAAAAATTTTACCCATGTAAATATTATGTAATAATCTATAATCACAAACCCATGTGATTTTTTTCTTTAGTTTATGGTGCTAACAGGT
>NW_021596227.1:0-212 GCF_001605985.2 Dendrobium catenatum
TAATCAAATCAAAGATGAGTCCAACAATTTGGTAGTACATGAAGATCAAATCCAGAAAGTTTTTTATGACTTTTTTGAGAAGAAATGGCAGCTTAAGGATTGTTGTTTAAGGGGTTGGCCTTCGGTTTTATAGCAACAGAAAATTTTTGCTGAGGACAGTAGTATGCTTAATGAGGAGTTCTTGGTGAATGAGTTGAAATGCTCGGTCTTCC
>NW_021596228.1:0-220 GCF_001605985.2 Dendrobium catenatum
AATATATAGCTGGTCATATTTTGCTAAATATTATTTTACAATCAACACATTTTAATTTGATATTCATTTTATAGGATTAGTAGATTATGTAGATGCAATATGATACGTTACATAACTTACTTTTTCTTTAAATTGAATTTATTCTAATTTTTCAAATATTTCCATAATGAAATCATGCATGTTTGCAAGCCATTTTTAGAGCAATTTGGAGACTATTTGA
>NW_021596229.1:0-267 GCF_001605985.2 Dendrobium catenatum
AAGTCGAAGGAACTGTTATTGTGTGAGGGCGAGAACGGTCAGAGATATATAGATGGATGATAAAGGTCAAAGGGACCGTTATCGGGCGAACAATTGTCATCAAATGATGGTATAAGGGATCATAATTAGTAAGTGTTTATGGTCGGATGGACTATTTTCATGCGACGGTGGTTTGAGGGACTATAGCTGATGGACTATTGTCAGAGTGGTCTTAGATGGGTGATAGAGCTTGAAGGAACCATAGTCAGATGAAGATGATTGGATGGA
>NW_021596230.1:0-298 GCF_001605985.2 Dendrobium catenatum
ATCATAGCTAGTGTTTGTGCTTGTCGAGTAAGACCAATGTATGGAATTGCATGTATACGAAATTGCATCGTATGGATTTCTTGATATGCATTGATTTATTGATTTCTGATTTATTTATTGATCTTGACGGATTTATTGATGGACTTATGGATTTACTGTATCGTACGATTTCATTAATTTCATTGATTGATCATTGAGCATGGGTACTAATTATTATTGATATTGATATGGATAGAATGGATATAGATATTGTATAGATTTATTGATGCTATGGATATGGATATCGTATCGTATGGAT
>NW_021596231.1:0-751 GCF_001605985.2 Dendrobium catenatum
AGTTATCTCCTAACACTTTTTGGAAGATTTGTTTTTTGCTCTTGTATGTACTAACATTTCAAGAAAATTGAACTCCAAACTATGAAGACTTCAAATCGAATTTAGCATACAATCCTTTGCAAATTGAAGCTTTAAATTATTTTTTGAATTGAGAGGGGGTGATTGCCATTGAGTGAATAAACACACACACATACACTTAAGGAGATCTTACAAAATTTGTACTGATCGTACGGGACGATCAGGTTAGTTATCTCCTCGTAGGAGCAATGGAACGAATAAGAAGTGATGAAATTTTTCTAAGTACTGATCGTCCAGGATGAAATTATTTTCGTCTCAAGATGAGTTGGGCTCTGTAAAAATTTTGTTCAGACAAAATCTATAATTATGCCAGGACGACTTGGGATCTGTAAAAATTTCATCCAGATGAAATCTAAATCGTCCTAGGATGAATTCTTCTCTGTAAAAATTTCATTCCGACAAAATTCATTATCATGCCAGTATGAGTTGCTCTCTATAAAAATTTCATCCGAACGAAGTCCTGTTCGTCCCAGGACGATGTGAACCGACTTACCACAATTGGTTACGTCCTGCAGTTATTAGGGAACCGACCTATGGTATAACTCATCGTACCATATGAACCTAGTTCGTACGAGACGATGATCATGTACGAATATATTTTGTACCAATATACATCAGGATAATTTCTGACACTTTAAGTAAAATTGTCCAGGACAATCCACGATTGTACGAT
>NW_021596232.1:0-284 GCF_001605985.2 Dendrobium catenatum
GCCACCCAAAAAAGGAAGCTCATCAAATAGACGTTGAACATCATCTTCCTGCAAAAATGGAGAAGCAAAAAGAAGAACAAAAAAAAAGAACACAATACAGAGTACCTTGATTCCACAGAAGATCTTGTACTTCAAAGTTGAAGGAACCTTGCAGAACACACTCCCAACCATCTGAGGCAAAAAAGTCTCACCTTTAACGTTAGCCCTGTCAGCTGTAGCCCAAAAGCAATAGTCCCCAACCTGTAAAACAAAATAACTCCAAAAACAGCACATACTGTTAACCA
>NW_021596233.1:0-756 GCF_001605985.2 Dendrobium catenatum
GCAAGCCCATATATTTAATTACCCCTCTCAATCACAAAAAAGAACTTTTGTTTAAGGCTAGTCGTCAAAAGAATATGTCATACCCGTAGATACATGATGTCCGGCATATAATAGCAGCATTGGTTTATGTATTTCAAAATTTGATATTTAAAATTTAATATTTCACGATCTTGCACTTAAAGAGAATGGTGGGGGGAATGATGATGAGCCCGACCAAGATCCCATGATTCCATCGTCCCAGGCCATCATGGTCTCTGGTCTACTTAGGCTTCGTTTGGGACGACTTTCTTGTTGCTTCTTAAAACTGTTTTCTAGTACAAAAATTAAAATATTTGTACTAGAAAGCTGCTTTAAGAAGCAGGGAAAAGGCCGTCTCAAATGAAGCCTTAGTTAGAGGAGGTAGTCGACCCAACCTGACAGAAGGATCCTTGTCGACAGTCATAGGTTGCGTCATCCAAGGGTACCTTGTAGACCTTTTTGGATATTTGTCTAAGGGGACACATTAGAATCCACCTTAGCTAACAGAGGATTTTGTGCCCTATCGATTATATCCTCAAGGAAAACTATGACGTCTTTAGTGTCCGACTTTTGATATCTCTCTTAGCCAAGCCCCTCCACACCCGTCGATTTCACCTAGTCGAAGCTGCCATTTCCCTCAAACCCGACCTAGCTCTCTCATAGATAGACAGGGTAATCTCTCCTCGATTAAGCTTTTATTAGTATTAAATAATTATTAGAATTATAATTATTATTAGA
>NW_021596234.1:0-314 GCF_001605985.2 Dendrobium catenatum
TTTTTGAAATAAACATGTCATTATGAAGAATATATAGCCTTGAGAAGAGAAAATATCATTCCCTAATGGGTTCATATTACAAAAATATGAGTTCATCCAAAAATTAGTATAGTCAAATTTAGGGAAAAACTATATATGACCCGAAAGGGTCAAAATGATGTTTAATCTATTATTTGATCATGATAACATGGATGAAGAATCATAAAGTTTAGAATTAAAGTCATAATAATAAAATGATATATCTTCGTTAAGAAATAAAGTATCACTTATTATCAATCATTTGAATATGACAATAATGATCATCATTGATTTTG
>NW_021596235.1:0-200 GCF_001605985.2 Dendrobium catenatum
TCGTACGGATGATTAGAAATTTGACTCATTTTAATGGCAGTTGAAAATCATCCCTCACCATGAACCGACATGTGTTCGTCTGGATGAACCAAAGTTTTGTACGGACGAAGTTCATAATAAAAACTATCTTATCCATTCAATTGCTGCATTCAATCGTCCCATCATTTACAAAAAATTTTGTACCGGATGATCGTGACGAT
>NW_021596236.1:0-376 GCF_001605985.2 Dendrobium catenatum
GCAATCGCAGTAGCCAACTACATCATACTCTCTGAATGTACTGGAGCTGCGCTGTGTTGCTCATTCGGTATACTGGATTATGCCGGAGGATCCATATCTTTTCACCTGTACAATTCAGAAGAAATGATACGCACATGCAACGATATATGCCAATGATGCTCTTAAAGCTACCCAATCTACCCAACTCTCAATCCAATCCTGCAACTCTGGTAACAATCCATTCTTTCAATAACACTGCTCTGATACCAAACTTTGTCACGCCCCGAGATCTAACTTGGAAAGAATGTCAATTAACCAGCCATTTACCAGAGTTATCTACAATTCTCCAATTAATCGCCATCTAAACAAAAGTCTATAAATTAAAAACATCAATAAC
>NW_021596237.1:0-225 GCF_001605985.2 Dendrobium catenatum
AATATTAAAAAAATGCAAATGTCGTTATATTAAAATAAAAAAATATAAAAATGAATATTAAACAAAAATAAAATAAATATAGAGCAGATTTTAAATTTATTTTCTCAAAAAAAAAATGTTAAGCCAATCACACACAACACAGTCATAGTGTCATTAGTTTTAATTTATTTTTAGTTTTCTATTTCACAAAAATAAATTTCACACATTATTCGATTTGTTAGACAT
>NW_021596238.1:0-221 GCF_001605985.2 Dendrobium catenatum
TGCAGGTCGAATCTTCCGACGATCCACTACATCAGTTTGGCATACTGATTTAGGTTTCGTTTGGACTTCTTAAAGCAATTTTTACTATAAAAATTAAAATTTTGGTACTAAAAAGATGTTCTAAGAATCAGTAAAAAAAAATCGTTCAAAAAAAACCTTAAGTTGATGTTGATTTGAGCACTGGATAAACAAATGACTAAATGAACCCAATGTCATATTCA
>NW_021596239.1:0-289 GCF_001605985.2 Dendrobium catenatum
GGTTAAGGATCAGGTTTTGAACAATTTGAGGTATTATATGTAATTTTTTGAGTTAAAAGGAATTATTGGAATTTTTAGAAGGTACCGGACCCTATTTAACAGGTAAATTAGGGTTGGTTAATTAAGGGGTCTAAAGAGCCCTTAAAATTCCTAGAAAATTCTATGGTGTTTATAATGTCATTAAGTTTAAATTTTGAAGTTTTCATGTCAATCAGGGATCTATCATAGCTTCTATAATTTTTTTAAGTTCGTTAGACGGATCCTTAATTATTGTCCTTAGGGTGTCATT
>NW_021596240.1:0-636 GCF_001605985.2 Dendrobium catenatum
CACTAGCATTACATTCCACACCTTCATTTATATTTATCTCCACAACCTAATTACCTAGTAAATTAGTAAGTGGAACATCTTGCTTCATTTTTTGATTATCTTCTTATATATCCTCAATATGCTCCATAAGCACACTGAATTTATTTGTATTTGTCGATCAATTATCCTCCTTATCATTCAACTCACATTTTTTTTTTGTAATTTGATTGGCATTAGAGATACCATTACCTTTTGCTTCAGCCCGAGAAGGAACATCATGCTTATCTTTCATGTTTAGCACTTTGTTTCTAACAAATCATATCTTCCTATTCTGAAATTTAACATGAATCCACAGTCCATACTTTTGTTCAACATACTATATTTTATCCAAACTATCCTTATTAACTTCATCTGAAGATTAATAGGGGCATTTTTACTATGGATTTTATTATTTTTAACATCCACATCTCTATCAGGACACAAGATAACCTTATGTCAAGTCCTTCCATATTTAAAACAAAAAATAAGAAATTTTCTCATACTCTATTTTTTGAAAAAAAAAAATCTTCCACATAAGCCATCCACCCAAATACCTCCTGGCAATTTAACATCTAGATTAATTCGCACATAAACTCTTACAAATTCCCATCTTCCCCA
>NW_021596241.1:0-322 GCF_001605985.2 Dendrobium catenatum
TATCATTTAGAATTAGAGCCTTTAAACCATGAAATTCTCCCCTCATATTGGATGCCCCATCATAACCTTGACCACGTATCTTTTGTATGCTCAACGAGTGTTTAGCTAGAATGTCTTCAATAGCTACCTTCAGTGTAACTACATTAGTTGATGTGACATGTTTGATGCCTATAAATCTTTCAATCACTTGGCCCAACTTATCCACATATCACACTGCAATAACAAGTTGTTCTTTTATAGCAATATCACGGGATTCATCAACTAAAAGTGAGAAGTATGAGTTATCAATATCTTTCATTATATATGTCAAAGTTTGAGCTGA
>NW_021596242.1:0-307 GCF_001605985.2 Dendrobium catenatum
GGCCGTTCGTCCAGATGTCCGGATCTTTTCGTGGGTGCTGGAGTGGTGGATGGTTTGCAATTGAGAAAACCTGCATGAGAAAGAAGTTCTGTTGCATAGTGTGACTGATCTAAAAAATAACCTTGTGTAGTTTTGATCACCTGAATACCGAGAAACAGTGAGACGTCACCGAGCTGCTTGAGCTGGAACGTAGATTGAAGTTGATTGAGCGTGGAACGAATGATTTCGGTGTTATTGCCAGTGATGAGGATGTCATCGACGAAGATTAGGATGAACATACGCGTGTTGTTTTTGGTAAACAGCAGAA
>NW_021596243.1:0-252 GCF_001605985.2 Dendrobium catenatum
GTTGTGATAGTTGTGGTTAGTGGCTAATGGCGCTAGAAAACGAGCGGCGTTGGGCCATTGCGACATTGGGCAGTGACTGGCGGTGGTTGGCGACGGCGATGACGATTGGCAACCGGGGATTGGTGGCGGTGGCTATGGTTGTTTGAGGTGTTGGCAATTGGGGTGGCAATGACAAACAAATTATAATATATTAGGAGTTCGACCAAATGTAATTGTTTTCAAATATATCAAAATTGAACTAGATGATGGATT
>NW_021596244.1:0-1010 GCF_001605985.2 Dendrobium catenatum
TTTAATAAATACTACATTAGATTATCTTTCCAATGAGCCCAAGAACGTCCCATTTGGTGGAGAACTCGATTTTCTGTGAATTTTGGAAGATTTAGAGCATTTAAAGTATTTCTTATTCAAATTTGGGTAAAATCAGCTGACGGTGACGTGGCGGCGTGGCGTGACGCCACGTCACCCTCCCATACCGTGGGATGACCCACGTTCAAACCTAGAGGAAGCCACACGGTATACCCAGATCTGAGCCGTCTGATCGTCGATCGGACGGTCCAGATTTCTCTAGTTTATTTTGAATAGAAATATTTAAACGCTAATATATTTCAAAATACTTGACGAAATTGCACGAAATTTGAACTGTAGCTAGAGGGCAATATGATCTTGCAATGCCTGGAGTTTGGAGGCTCCATTCATTGTAAAATCGCTACAGTTTCAAATTTAAATTTAAACTTAAAATGAGTATAACTTACAATCCAACCGTCGGAATTTTGCGATGTTTGGCTTGTTGGAAAGCTGCAGAAATCCTCTACAACTTTGTTGAAGACGCCAAAAGCTGGATCTTGCTGGATCGAAAGTTATATTGGAAAGTCCACTTTCTCTCTCTAGAATGCTCTCTCCTCACTAAAATAGCGATTTGAGGCTTGGAAATGGTTGGGAAAAGCTTGGGAAGGACTTGAAATGTGTTGGAGTGTGTAGGAGGAGCTCTTAGAAGGTTGGGAGCTGCTGGAGTTTGGAGCTTTTGATCATATCAAAAGGAATGATGGAGAAGCCACCTTTAGGTCATGTTTTCCCCCACTTTACCTTTGGCTTTTGGATTGGATGGTTGAGATTTGATTTGGAGTGGTTTTGGATGAGTGCCAAGTGTCCCCTATGCTGCCCAAAACTAGGGAATAGGGTTGGTGGTGAGTGTGACTTCTCTTGGTTCATGGGAAGAGGGGACACACCTTTTTCCCCATTTGGATGAACCAATGCCAAGCCATGTTTAAGGGGCTGATTTGAGCTCTATTAGGGGAGGA
>NW_021596245.1:0-319 GCF_001605985.2 Dendrobium catenatum
AGCGAGATCGTTTCGAGGTTGGTATCAATAAAATCCTCCTCACTAGTAACCGATATATCATCATGCAACCAATCACATAGCCACCGAACAGAATCTCTAGCAAGATGGGCAAACAAATTAGTATTTGAAATTACAGAAATAGGCACATCCACTAGAGGCACCTCAACACATGCCTCCCCAACAATAGTCAAAGATTCTTCACCACTATCAACTAACTATGCAAACTTGCCAACAGAATCTGCACCATCCGCATAACTAGGACTATCACTAAGATTCACACAACAATTAATATCAGACGCAACTATAATGGCAAGAGCCA
>NW_021596246.1:0-222 GCF_001605985.2 Dendrobium catenatum
TTAAGCTCCAACTTATCTTGAATTGCTTCTCTCAGGCTGCATATATACCGAGTGACGAGTTGATTTTCTGATTCATTCAAATTATTTCGAGCGCTCAATATGTAGAATTCTTCAGTATACTCATTCATCGTCCTTCCCCCCTGTGAACAATGCTGGTATTGCAAATACATCATTTGTTCAAAGTCGACTGGTAGGAAATGACCACGGAGCAAACGCTTCATC
>NW_021596247.1:0-400 GCF_001605985.2 Dendrobium catenatum
GACGATTTTACTTAAATGCTTTGAAACGACCCTATTTTGTATATGTATACGAAATGTCTTCGTACACATTGATCGTCCCGTACGAACTAAGTTCGTCCGGTACGAACGGTTATTACAAGGTAGATTCTAGAAACTGCTGAAAACCGTTCTAAGTCGGTTAATCGTCTGGACGAAAATCTGTTCATCTGGATGAAATTTTTACAGAGGGCCGATCGTCCTGGACGATTTTTAATTTCGTCTGGACGAAAATTTTATAGAGGACCAATCTTCATATACGATAATTTAATTTCGTCTGGACAAAAATCTTACAGAGACCAGATCGTCCTTGACGATATTTAATTTCGTCTGGATGAAATTTTTACAAAGGACCAATCGTCATGTACGATAATTTAATTTCATA
>NW_021596248.1:0-788 GCF_001605985.2 Dendrobium catenatum
TTCTGCAATTAAGGAAAGGAGTGTAATGAAACGAGATAATTCAGCAAACTCCATGAAGCACAATATTTTTATTTTTAACATGTCCAGCAATTAAGAAGAATTGTCACTCGATATACTTACCGGTGACGAAAAGCTCTATGATACTGCATATTATAATATACCATGCACATCTTTACCTATAATTTTTTTTTAAAGGATATTTAGGCCAATTAATGCAAACTCACACACACGTCACATACGTGAGACTCGAATTCAATAACCCTTGATCGATAGTCAAATCTTCCAACCAACGGATTGAGATCAGCCGCACATAAAGAGCCAGCAATAAATGCCTTGACATCATACTAAGGGGATGTTTGGTAGCAGGATTTAGGCCAGATTTGAGGCGGATTTGAGCGAAATCCAGCCAAACGGCCTAAAATGCAAAACAAAATCTCATGGCAAATGAAAGCCACTGTAGATGAAAAATTCCGCCCTTTCGGGCTAAATTCTGGGTTTCCGAAATCATGCTTTTGCCGGATTTTAAATATGTTGGTTGGAGAAGAAGAGCCCACTCATTAAATCCATTCTATAGCCAAATAATTACACATGATTTAATAGGATTTATAATGATGATTTATAATGAATATTTACCAAACAGTTCAGGATTTAGGCCTCTCAGGATTTCCAAAATCCGAATTTAGCGGATTTATGAAATCCTACTTAAATCAGATCCTGGGTGGTGCCAAATAGCCCCTAAGTGAGAAACAAAAACCCTTTGACAGACGGAGATCAAAGAATAACTTACA
>NW_021596249.1:0-329 GCF_001605985.2 Dendrobium catenatum
GGTACTATAAAATAGTGACCCGAACCTAACTAATGAAAGGCAAATCTGGACTTACCCCGGCCTGGATTGGGGAGCCAGCTAACCTAGGCGCTTTAAAACCATGTGTCCAGTTTCTTATGAAAGATGGATAGGGATGTTTATTTAAGTTTTAAGGAATTAGGGGTCGACATTTAAGACAGTTTCTAATTGGCCCCTAAACTTATGTAGGGTAAAAAATGTCTAGAAATATAATTAATATTTTAGACTTTTTTTAATTTGTATATAATGCAATGCATGCTAATTGACTCGAATGAATAAAATGAATATGAAGCAGTTTAAAAATTAGGCTT
>NW_021596250.1:0-819 GCF_001605985.2 Dendrobium catenatum
AGGCTGGAGCGCGATGACGAAATTGGCGGGCTTCCTCCTTCGGCAAAGAAGCTCGATTTACTCGAGAGGAAGGCTCTCGGCTAGGGCATTGAATCCGGTGCTCTCTGCTCACTTCTCCCTCTCTCGCTGCCTCACACCCGAACTCACTCCCTCTCCCTCAATCTCTCGGTTCTTCTTCCCTGTTCGCACAAGCAGGAGAGGCCCGATCCTTCTCCTTCTCCCTCACGCGCCTCTCTCCCTCTGGCTCTCGTTCGAAGGCCATCCAGCGACCCGAAGGTTCGCGCGCCCGAACCGACTCTACCACCCCGTTCGACGTCGTCTGGATCGAACCCGACCATCCCGACGCCACTCGCCTGGACCGACCCGCACTCAACCCCCTCTATCTTGGCCGATTGACTTCCCCTAAGCTGCAAGGTATTCTTCCCCTTTTCCTCCTCCTTCTTTCTTCTTCTTTTCCTTCTTTCTTTCTTTCTTCTTTCTTCTTCTTCATTGGTGAATGGAAAGGAGTTTGTGACATTCCTTTGAAAAATCTGAGAGCAATATTTCTTTTACTTTTCCTTTCTATGTTTATGCTTCTACATCTCCTTATTGAGGTAGTTTTTCTAGTGAGCAATGGAATTTCTATGTGAACTATTTAATGGATGCAGATCTGCTAGGTGTATAAATTGAATCCTTATGTTAACTTCTTTTAGGTGATTTAGTGAGTCTTGCACGTTAAGTGTTTGACTAAATGCCATGAGAAGAAGGTTGTGGTGTTTGGCTAATTGCGATTAATAAAATTCAAAGATTGCATGAGAATTCCTACACCAAACGTTCTAT
>NW_021596251.1:0-388 GCF_001605985.2 Dendrobium catenatum
TCTAAGGTCAAGGATCAGATTCTGGACAGTTTGAGGTATTATGGGTGATTTTCTGACCTAAGGTGTATTTATTGTATTTTCCGGAAGGTCTCGGGGCCTTAATTAACCAGTTAATTAGGGTTAGTTAGCTAAGGGCTTTAAAAGCTCCTAAAAATTCCTAGAAAATTCAGTGATGTTTTAGATGTCACTAAGTTTAAGTGTTGAAGTTTTCATGTCAATTCGGGATCTATCCTAGCTCCTAGAAAACTTCTAAGTTCGCTAGACGGGTCCTTAATTTTTGTCCTTAGGGTGTCACTACGTTGTAGGAGTTTAAAGTGGTGTTTTGTCTAACCCTCAAGGTAATAGATGCAAGGGAATACAAAAATGAAATAAACACACCATGTCCTTA
>NW_021596252.1:0-1381 GCF_001605985.2 Dendrobium catenatum
TGGAAGCCTCATGCACTGGATACATTTTTTTTATGTGGAGGCGAGCTACTATCCTGCAGATGTGAAAGCAGACTTTCCTAATCTATCATATGTCATTCTTGTCTATCTTTTGAGGGAGTGCATCTTGATTGCTTCTTGTTTATTTTGTAATGCTATCATCATTTGCTTTCACCACGTGTTTAATTCACCTAGCCTCCCATTTCTTTTCATCATCATCATCTTTAAGATATCCCAATTGCTTTGGTCAATTTATGAATTCTCATGTTCATTGGCTCCATTTCCTATGAGCATTACCTTCTGGAAAACCTGCGATCTATTAGATCAAGATGTAGAATCTCCTTTATTGCTGCTGTCTTATTCTTTTGCATCAAGAACTAGTGACTTTCCTCTGCCCTTGTCTTCTTGCATAGTGTCTATTACCTTATCTAACTTTTTTCTCTCTCTTTATACCAATTGAGAAAGACATCACATCTTCTCCTTCTCTGGCAACAGTCAGCCTACTCTCTC
The DNA here is from genome assembly GCF_001605985.2 of Dendrobium catenatum. Classification (NCBI taxonomy): domain Eukaryota; kingdom Viridiplantae; phylum Streptophyta; class Magnoliopsida; order Asparagales; family Orchidaceae; genus Dendrobium; species Dendrobium catenatum. The sequence goes on from NW_021596252.1 coordinate 508, forward strand.
TCTCTCCCACCTCATAAAATGACAGTTCCTCAAGCAATGGCTCCAATAACCATTATATACCTATCTAAGGTAGGCATCTTATCATTTACCTTTGTTTGATTGCAGGGCAAATGTTAATTGATTAGGGAAAGAAATGAGCCTTATATAGAACTTGGATTTTAATTAGTTCTTAGCAACTAATCTCTAACCTCATGTAAAATCTTTTATGCATGTATTCATTTTTTTGTCTTAGGCGAACTAGCCTTGACAGGACATTATGGCTTTTCGTTGATGATTCTATCTATTTGCACTAATATTACCATGTATAACATTAGTACCAGTAGTAAATTTTCAATGGAAAGCTCTTTCCTTCATTTATTAGTTTACACTTTTAAGTTTGTTGATGTAATATTGCATGCTTATATTGTGGGTATGAGTAGTTGAAGATGACTTGACAGATGACAATTGGAACTATCTTGCATACCATATCATTCATGTAATCCTTGGTGATTGCAAACTTCAAGTGACACATAAGATCAAGTTCTTTTTATGGCCTGTTATGTATACAATCTAAAGGGTAGGGATTAAGATGGGGTATGTTGTCTAACCCTAATTTATGCGCTAGATATGTAGAAATAAGGTTCTTTTGGCTATTGGTGTCGATGGCGGTTTTGATCTCATGTTTGACCTGGATCCTCAGGGCGAATAACTCCTCTAATGTATCCTTTAATGGAGGGTAATATTGTTACTACATCTTTCAACATTGTCATCAGAGATAGAGATGAGATCCATCTTATTTATTAGGCTCAATTTGTTGCATATCACAAAAATTATTATTTTTTTCTTTTCATTCTTTCTTCTATTTTTAATGGAAGTATTCAAGGTGAAAATTATC
>NW_021596253.1:0-309 GCF_001605985.2 Dendrobium catenatum
GCATGAAAACTTAAGTACCCGTGACTGCTTTTCTTAGTAGGCGGGGAAATTTGTTATTTGTAAAAAGATTATTTAATTAAGTACCCGTCACAGCTTTTAGGCGGGGAAAATGTTATATTTTAAACCTGTGCTCAAAGACCCCGTGACGGCTTTTATTAGCGAGCGGGGATTGGAACTGCGGCCGTGGTGTCATTCGACACCTACCGTGACTGCCTTTCTTGGCAGGCGGGAAGGCCTTACACACTCCGAGGCAGCCCCCCCTACGCGGGGACGACGCCGGAGTGCTGCCAAAATTTTCAACAAAACTCA
>NW_021596254.1:0-419 GCF_001605985.2 Dendrobium catenatum
AGTGACTGCAATGATTTGACTGATTGGCATGCATATTGTTTTCGTACCGTGCTTTGATTTTAGTTGTAGGCTTTGGTGACATGCTGGGCTTTTTTAAGCTCATTATATGTGGTTAATATTTCAGGTATGAGCAAGGGAGCAGGAAGTGTAGTTGATCAAGACTGTCGATGAATCCTTTCACTATAGACGCCTGGGATGTCACACGAATTACTAGAGGATGGCCTATCAAAAGCAAATAGCATCCCAGAAACCATTCATATGCACCCAGAAATTTTTAAACATGAATTTGCAGCAGAGTTCTTGATGGTAGAAGTGATGAAGATAAGGGGAGAGTGGTCATAACCATAAGGGGGAATTACTTTGTAAAAAGTAGATTGAAAGCTATCCAGCAATGCATTATTAACCAAAATACGATCCAA
>NW_021596255.1:0-393 GCF_001605985.2 Dendrobium catenatum
AAGACTACTATGGTTGTTTCTTCTTGAGCAATTCTAGCCCATCTTCTTCTCTAGTTTCCTACTATGGATTTGTTAATGTATTTACTACTGGTTGGATGAGTTCTTTCATTCAATTATATAGATCCTTAACTAGTGGGGGTGTGTGGATCAGCTACTTTTTGGTCGCCTAGTTTATTAAGGCCCGCCCATTAACTTTATAGTTTGGCTAAATATTACCGCTACCTCTGCTCTTCGTACCAGTATTTTATTATTATTGCTGGTTTTTTTGTATAACTTTTCTAACAACTATCTTGGTTATATCATTAACGTATGGGATTTGAGTTAGAATGGTCATCTGTTATGTTCTGTTGCTTGTGTCATTACTATTTGGTTTTGGAGAGGCTAGTTTTTATG
>NW_021596256.1:0-1182 GCF_001605985.2 Dendrobium catenatum
AGGAAAGAAGATGAAAATTGATAATGAGAAAGAAGGAGCTGATTGAGAGACATTGGACACTATAGGAGAGGAGGAAGAGGAGAGAGCAGTTCATCATAATGATGATTCAAATGAAGACTCCCTTAGTGATGACTGATGACAGTGTTGATGACTTATGAGTTCTTATGTGATATGTCATTGTTATTTATCCTCAAAGATGTAGTAAGTAGAATTTTTATGTTTTATATATTATTTACTCATTAGTATATACAAAATTTATCATTTTTTGTTTACGCAATTTTTTGATTTTGAAGCTTACGACTCAAAACGCCTTGAGGCTTACGCCTCGCCTCGCGAACGAAAAACGCCTCAGTATCCGATTACGCAATTTTAAACATTGCATACAAGAAAAGAATATAACATGCTATATTGATCAAATAAAAACTAATATGAGCATTTATCTTCATGAATATTGCTAGCTTTGTACAATGTTTTAATTCAAATTATTTAATAAGTAACACATTTGATTATAAGTAATAAGCATTAATATCTATAAATAATTAAGTAACACATTTGAAGACTGATCAGTCTAACATTGCAGTTATCAACAGTGCCCTGCATTGGGTACCCATACCCATACCCACCCATGTACCCACCCATAACCAATGGGTATGGGTGGGTATGGGTACGCCCATGGCCTTGTGGGTGCGTATGGGTGGGTACTAATATCGAGGGATAAATCGATTAACATTGCTATTCATTGTATATATTACTTATACTATTACAATCATCACTAAGTATTGTTTAGCACTTAACCATACTACGAGTATGATAAATTTTGATATGCAACTTAAAAGTTTTCCATCATAGCAAATGACAACAAGCCTCAAGGCCAATCAGGCCGTGGCAGACTATGTTCAAAAAACATGGAAAGTGGGTGGATATAGGTGGGTAAGAAATCCCGAAAGTCAACATGGGTGGGTGTGGGTGGGCGAAGCCCGTCTGAGTAAAACATGTGTACCCAACCAGGACCTCATGTAGGGCTTTGGTTATCATGTGTACCCTTGATTCAAGGTTGGCCTGTTCCAACTTTCATAATCGAGAGTTGGGAATCATTTTTATTTCTCTATTGAGTCTCATCTCGTTAGAACTTTTACCTCCTCATGTGCAGGTCAACAACATACTTTATCAATCTATCTCATA
>NW_021596257.1:0-346 GCF_001605985.2 Dendrobium catenatum
GAGATGAAGTTTATTGGATGGACTACTCCGAGCTGAAGGGCTATATATCCTAAGGAGGTCTGATTCCTCGAGCATGGTTTTTGCAGGTTCTTATTGCTGCTAATATGATATATGGATGTGATTTGAGGTCTTAAGTTTTGCACAAAAGAAAAATTTCCAGTTTTCACAAGTGAATGGATAATACAATGGATTAATGTGCTTTTACAATTCAAGTAAACTGATAATAAGATTTTTCTAGCAGATGGGACAATTTTTATCCATCTAAAGAGAAAATTGTTTGAAATTATAATGATGCTCTGCAATCATGGTCATCCAATTGAAAAACTGCGCAGAGAATCAACAGATC
>NW_021596258.1:0-365 GCF_001605985.2 Dendrobium catenatum
TATGTGTGGTATGCAAATGTTGACTCATAAAGAAAAATACTTTTGTTATCTAATCCTTAAGTGAGGGCATTCTACATGTGACACATTTTGGGCTATGCATGTTTATTTTTGATTTTTTGAAAACTTGGCTCCTTGAAGGGAGCCATGCAATTTTTCTTATTTGAAAGACATGGAGCCTAATTTTTGTTTTATTTTTAGATTGCTTAAATGTTAAGGGGTAGAAAACTTAATTTTTATCCTAAGAGCCTAACGTAATCAAGTCCAGGCCACGCCCACAGAAACAAAAGAAGAAACCTAAGAAAAACATGTTTTTTCTATTGCGCACTGAGTAAACACTTCAACACATGCTTTTGTATATAAATAAA
>NW_021596259.1:0-290 GCF_001605985.2 Dendrobium catenatum
ATCAAGGAGCTTCTTTTTCTTAATGATTTTAATAAAAACATTTTTCATCATGTAAATAGGGATTGTAATCGAGTGGCTGATTTTTGTGCCACTTTGGCACTTGATAGTAGTTTTACTTTTGATAGTTTCTCTTTTGGTAACATTCCTTCTTCTTTGCTTGAGTTAATTAAGGAGTGTTACCCTTTTAGTAGCTGTAATTAGTTTGTTTGTTCCGTTCTAATGCAATTTCTGCAAATTTATTTTTTTTTTAAACCTAAGAGTATTGGTATTGATTTTTCCTTGAACGATGA
>NW_021596260.1:0-405 GCF_001605985.2 Dendrobium catenatum
CGACAGGGTTCGAACCAACAAATAAATATACAGTTGTAACAACCGTCATATTTGTCTTAATACATTCATATTAGGCCTTCAAGGCTTACAACAATGAGAATTCTCTATCAAAGGGCATAAAGCCTACGAAACCCGATCCTCTGTCGACAGCCCGATAGAGTTGACAAGGTTCAATCCATAAAAGAAATGACCCCCAAACACTCCGATGATGGCCGCGTTGATTGAAAATCTCAACCGGAGTGGTCCATTCCAAACACTTTCAAATTTCACCCAAATACCCAAAGCTCCACAAAATCCAAATTCTCAAAATCCCAAAAAACCCAAAAATATTTAAAAAAAATTAAAATTATCCATCCCAAAGCTTAAAACAAAATCCATCCACCATCCGCAACAGTTTGTCGGGGT
>NW_021596261.1:0-202 GCF_001605985.2 Dendrobium catenatum
AAAACCCGCCACAAATCAATATTTTTCCCGTAGTGTGAAAAATATTTGAGGAAAATCTAACTTTTTTTTCGAAGCATTTCTCTTCCACAAATTATGATAGTTTTGCAAGTGGGGCCAACTTTTTTTGAAGAACCTCTAGTTGTCTCTCTCAAATTTCCGAAAAAAAAAAAAAAAAAGATCTCATTGTCTCCTTGACCCAGTC
>NW_021596262.1:0-215 GCF_001605985.2 Dendrobium catenatum
TGCACAAGTTCTGGTTGTTCACATCCTTTTCCAATTTGAGTTCAGAGTACGAGTTCAGATTGATTGTTCAAATTCTTCTGAAATCTTTGCCAGTTCAATATCACTTGATATGAATTCAATTCCAGTTTGATTTTATTTTTATTTGGATTTGATCTTCAATTAATCATTTTGAGCTGTATTCAATAGTCCAAGTTCCAGTCTACAAGTCCACTGTT
>NW_021596263.1:0-269 GCF_001605985.2 Dendrobium catenatum
ACCCCTTATAACTCCCTTTTCATAGCACACAAGCATATCATGTCATTTCAGAACAAATCCGGACAAATTCAGAAATCGTACGAAAATCCGGCGGCATAATGGCAATATACAGAATTTACACAAAATTTCACCGAAACAGAATTTCACCAAATTACCACAGAACATTCACAACAACATTATAAGACTTTTATTCTACTGTCACAACATTTACAGACATCGTGAAAATTTACAAGCAACAGAAAACGCCGCCAAATCAAAATTACTCGGTT
>NW_021596264.1:0-825 GCF_001605985.2 Dendrobium catenatum
TCAGATTCTAAAGAAAAATTCCATACATCCCTGAGAGGACATGATGAAATTTAACTAAACATCCGATTATGATATTTAACGAATATGATTATCGAATTAACATCCAATAGTCTTATCAAAGAAGGATGTATCTTCCCAAAGAAAGATAACACCATTCAGTGACAATCTTCCTAATGTAATAGTGGCAATCATTCTTTTCTTTCTCCCAAAAAAATCTAATGGGGCTTTGGAAAAATTAATTTTAAAATCAGGTGCATGTGTGGTTCCAAATCTCCTACGAGCGCAAGCCCTCGTAGTTAATTATATCGTAGGTAGATAAAATCTCCTACAAAACTCCTGATTAAAATGGTGGCAGAATTTCGTTAGAATTTTTAAGAGTGATATCAAAAAGAGAAGTGAATTTTGGAAATTCAACAGGGAATGGATTAAAATTGAGTAGTTATTAACGGAGTTAAAGGAGGAGAGGTAGGGGACACTTTGAGATTCCAGAACCATCCGGAAGTGTCCCAACTTAATCTAAGTGTTGGGCTTTATGTTTTAGGATTGAAACGAAGCTTTAATCAGAGTTTGAGCATTTTATTTTTTAATTAGAGTTGAGCATTTTATTAGAAATTTGGGATTATATTCCCGAAATTTGGGGTCTTATAATCAAAGATCTGCCCCGGATCCTAAATCTATTTTTGGACGCTGGACCACAGTCGTCCGATCCTAACTAATTCAGTGCAAGGTCTGGACTTACCTCGGCCTGGATTGGGGAGCCAGCTAACCACCTAACAGATTTAAAAGACATGAGTCCGGTCTTTTATGAAAGAGTGGTAGGGACGT
>NW_021596265.1:0-533 GCF_001605985.2 Dendrobium catenatum
GTTGACTTGATGAAATGCTTAAAATCATACATGAAGCTATTTTTAAAAAGTCTTATAAATAATTTTACCCTGGAGACTACATAATATCCCCGTGACAAGACTGCGCCCTAATAGGTCAAGTGGCCTGCCAGAACCGGTAGGTAGTGAGGTGCCTAATAAAAGAAATAAAATGCATCAATATGCTATTGAAACTCCCGACGGTCCCGGGCTTACTTCTTAAATTCATTAGAGTTGCTTTGTTATCCTAAAAATTTTAATTTTGTTTAAGTATAAATAATTTTAAGCATGCCCTCACGTGCCTCCGTTCAGATTCCAGACTAAAACAAATACGGTATGCAAGCAAAAAGACTAGAAAAGTAGGTAGTCCTACTACACAATCAATTAAATAAATAAATCAAATTAAATGCTTAAATTGAATGTCCATGTGGCAATTGCCACTTAATATTATAAAACTGGGCCTACAAGAAAAGTAAAGTTGTCAAATACCATTGACAAAAAGCCCAAATTTTTAATACTAAGACTCAAGTGGCTTT
>NW_021596266.1:0-565 GCF_001605985.2 Dendrobium catenatum
CTTCTCTAAGAGCAGAATTCAAACGGAGTGAAACTAGCTCATTATAGTACTGAATGGAGATGCTGAGCAGATGTAATTGTTCATGTAAAATATTAGAGTGACACCTTTAGCTTGGTCAGCTTCTGAATCTCTAAGGGGATTGCTCCGTGAACAGAGTTAAAAGAGAGAGTTCAAAAAAAAATTGTAGAAAGCCTGTATGATCAACAAATTGTAATGCCAGTCAGAGGAGACTTTCCTCGCGAAATATCGCAGGAATTGGACTAGGAGATCAATCCCTGGAATTGGAAGCCTTAAAGCAACAACACGGCTTCTGTCAGGTCATCTGACTCCAACCCACAAAGAACAAACTAAGCTATTAGAACTCCATTTGAGCTTTTTTGGCATGTGGGATTGCAGCAGCAAAAGAATGGAGAGTAATCACATGTCCAATTACCATAACAAATTGCCCCCAAAATATCATGCTTGTAAACAAAAATAAAAGGAAAAACTGGTTATAGCGTAAATGAATTGATGTGCGGCGGGCAGCGGGCTAGGGTTTTTTTATCCTATAAACTATAATATATAA
>NW_021596267.1:0-249 GCF_001605985.2 Dendrobium catenatum
CTAAGCATGATAAGTAGGGGTGCCAATAAATATCTCAATATGCCAATTCATTCCAAACATATTCAAAAAAATTCACGTTCTTGTTGATCTGTTTAATAAACGGGTCGAAATTCAGGTTGACTGGCAAATCCTCTTTTGACCCCAAAAAAAAAATCATTTAAATTTTTTTTCCCTTAAATTCTTCTTGTTGTGATTATGACCTTCATTTTTTTTATCAAATAGTGAAACTATATAAATGATAAGTTATAA
>NW_021596268.1:0-239 GCF_001605985.2 Dendrobium catenatum
TCTGGCAAAATTTTCGGCGGAATTAAATTCGTCAGAAATTCCGACGGATTTTCCGACGGATTTCCGATGGAAAATTTTCAACCAATTTCAAACATATTTTTTTGAATGTTTTTCCGACGTATTTTTTTCGAAGCAAGTTCCGGCGGAATTTCCGGCGGATTTCCGACAGAAATTAAAAAATTAAGTTTTTTTTAATAACTTATTGTCAAATTAAATTATTTAAATTAAATATTTTATAT
>NW_021596269.1:0-448 GCF_001605985.2 Dendrobium catenatum
GGCTCTCAAAGATCCTGAAAGATACGAGGCGTATTTTTCTGAATGAAGTTTGACTGAAGTTTTGCAAGCTCGTAATGAGCCATTCATTACTTTCTCCGAAGAGGATATGATGCTCGGAACTGCAGACCATAACCGTCCTCTGTACAATACTGCAGAGAGCGATAAGCTGATCATTAATCGAATCTTGATCGATCCTGGATCCTCCATAAATCTGATAAGCTTGAAAGAACTGAGATCCCTCTGCCTTGATGTAGAACACCTCGGGCTAGATAAGCTGATGGTGCATGGTTTCAACGAAAAAGGATAGAAAACCCTTGGATCATTCATGCTCCCTCTTGTATTTGGAGAGCTCCATACAGAAGCTAAATTCCATGTGATCGACGTGGATACTTCATTCATGGCGCTACTGGGCCGTCCCTGGTTGCATGAATATGATATTGTCCCGTCA
>NW_021596270.1:0-220 GCF_001605985.2 Dendrobium catenatum
ATATTTCAATTTGGAATTGACCTTGTATTAAAAAGTTAGGTCAACACATCATAACCTGTCAACAACTTATTGAGTACCTAAAAGCTCATATTCGAGTATATATTTTTTCTTCATTCACATTAACCTTTAGATGGAAAGTTATGAAAAGGATAAGTAAATTGATGATGAATATCAAATAAGGCTACAAAAGTATTATGAGAGAGAAAATGAAAAGTTATTT
>NW_021596271.1:0-239 GCF_001605985.2 Dendrobium catenatum
CCTACGGGTGACGTCTATTCTAGGCTACGAAGACCTAAGTGCTAGAATTGAGTCCGGTGAAATTGACCTCGAATAATGAGGTCAACAAATGGACCCCCAATAGGCATGATAAACTTGCCAAAGTTTATCGTGCGTATTGGCGTTGACCGAAACGATCAATAGATCTAGAGTTGAAGTTGAAGATCTGAATATATGAATTGAAGAAATTTTGATGTTTGATAGAAAATTAGGATAAAAGT
>NW_021596272.1:0-318 GCF_001605985.2 Dendrobium catenatum
ACTTTACCCGCAGGCGGGGAAGGGTCTAAAACAAGGGAAGAGTAATACAGAAATATGCATGCGACCGCGGGGTCGATCCCCGGCTAATTCCCTAGATTCGTTATCTTTCTATGTTATTTAGACCCACTAAAATTTTAGACATTAAGGTTATGAATATAAAAATTTTCACACCCTCACGAGCCTCACGAGTCAAGGAAAAAATAAAAGCGGCACACAATCGCCAAAAAACTAAGAAAAATAAGCAGTCCTAAAGGCAATCAATTCATCACATTGAATATAAATTTAATTAATAAATGTCCATAGGCAAAGTTGCCTTGC
>NW_021596273.1:0-519 GCF_001605985.2 Dendrobium catenatum
TTTTGAACAGTACAGATCGTCCTGGACGATCTCAATTTCGTCCCGGACGATCCTGGGAGGAAAATCCAAGTCAGAGAGGAACAGTAAGGGAACGAGGTCTCACACGCCATGCTAGAGAAAAGCGTGCACGGTTAGTGTCATAGTAAACTGAGCCTCCCACCACACCAGAGAAAGGCGTGCATGGGTTTTCAGGCACCGATTTAAAAGAAGCAATTTATATTTGACCCTGCCTCGCCGTAGGCGTCGCACCAGGTTCCCTTCCCACCACACTAGAGAAAAGCATGCATGAGTAGTTGGTTTTTCGGTCCGCTGCTAACGTCGAAAACAGAGTTTTGTGATTACCCGTTCTGTCGCAAGCATCACAACGAATTCCCTCCTACCATTCTAGAGAAAAGTGTGTATAGGTTGTTGTTCGCTGCGTTACAAGCGCCGGGACGGGATTTCGCAGTTTAGGAGGTTATATCTGCGCGAGGGTTGTTGACGACGGAGTTGGCATGTGTCGAGGCGGTGGAAGCATTT
>NW_021596274.1:0-257 GCF_001605985.2 Dendrobium catenatum
TTTTGAGTTCAAGACTTATTTTATTTTTTTCTTATTTTTATTTTTAAAGAATTATCTATGATTTTTCAATGTTTGGGGTGAATTATGGTTTCAATAAATAGAGTGATTTAGAGTTTATTATTTAGACCATCATTGGAACACCAAATGAAAATTTTAAATGTCAAGTCATTACTAAGTTAAAGGTTGATTCTTAATGTTTTGAGCTAATTTGTAAGGTGTTGACCTCATTTTTTAATGTTTTCTAAATTTTCTTTCAT
>NW_021596275.1:0-554 GCF_001605985.2 Dendrobium catenatum
CTTCCTAAAACTGTCCCGCAAGCCGCGCGACTCGAGCGGCCTCCACCCAGGCTGAACTTCCGCCGTTTTGGTGTCTGGGCCGGTCCCGCGTGGACCGGCTAGACCGGTCCACTGGACCGGTCTAACAGAAGCTTCAATGATGTTAAGCAAAAAAGCACTGCGCCTAAAAAAATTTTCATCAAATGAAACATCTTTGACTTCAACAAATTATAGCTACCAAAAAAAGAACCCAAACCCTTCTCCGCCACATGTAGCGGTGCAGCAGAAGAAGAGCTCAATTGGGTCCACTTGCTCCACCATCAACGGGTTGGATTAGGTACTAGGATGACTCTATTAAGGAACCCATTACACATTTAAATCAACATAGTTTTGACACAAATGTTTAAGGAGCATAGTTCAAAAAACATATAAAAGTATGATTTCCGACAAGACTGCGTTATCAATGGATGCTTAACTTGCTTGGCATTCATAAGAGCTAAAAATGTAACCTCAAGAAAATCATAGGAAGCAAAAAAGAAACTCGATTTTAAAAAGATGATGTAGAATTAAACCTC
>NW_021596276.1:0-229 GCF_001605985.2 Dendrobium catenatum
TTTTGTGAAAGTAAAATTGCATAAATTTTTGTTCTAAGATTTCAAAAACAACAAAAAAATTAGAACTCTTGTTTAGGGTTAATTTTATTAAGAAAAAGACTTTTACAATTCACCCCCCTCTTGTCGTTCAGTAACTTCAGTACCAAATCCCTAAGCCTTGTGTCCCCAAAAGATATCTAAAAATTATCTTAGCAGCAGTCATGTGGGATTCCTTAGGGTCAGCTTGAAA
>NW_021596277.1:0-238 GCF_001605985.2 Dendrobium catenatum
TCTCTCTCTGTCTCTCTCTCTATCACTCTCCTGAGCTCTCTTTCTGTCTCTCTCCGTAGCTCTTCTTCCCGCTCTCTAGCTCTCTCTCTCCCTCAGTATCTCTCTCTTTATCTCTCTTTCACACACTATCTCTCTCTCTCTTATTTTCTCTTCCTCTCTCTCTCTCTCTCTCTTGTTCCCTCTCTCCCTCTTTCTATCTATATCTCTCACTCACTCACTCATTCTTTCTCTCTCTCTC
>NW_021596278.1:0-251 GCF_001605985.2 Dendrobium catenatum
CTTCCAGTATAAAATCTCCTATGATACGCTCGTCTCCGGTTGTTAGTTTGGAATAGGTTTCTCCAAAATCAGGGCAGTCCAAATAGTTTTCTTTAATTTGCTCAAAACCAATCACCTCAGTCCTCATCTCACGCGTAACCATCATCCTACGACTTAGTGCATCCGCAGCCTTGTTTTCAGAACCAGCTTTGTGCCTGATGGTGTAAGTGTATTTTTGAAGGAATTCAACCCATCTTCCGTGCCGGGCATTC
>NW_021596279.1:0-1053 GCF_001605985.2 Dendrobium catenatum
ATTCAAGTAAAAGAAATATTACTCGTATAGAAGAGAAAACAAAACTCATCGAGATAACCGAAAAAAAGGGAAAACCAAATAGATACAAGAGCAAAGAAGACAAGAAAATGAAGAAAACTAGAAACTATGAATTAAGTAAAAGAGGACTCATAATGCTCTTCAAAAGGTGAACCCCAACAAGCTGAAAGAGCATCAAAATACTTTTGGATGCCGAGAAAGATCATCCAAGGAGAAGCAGGGCGGCGCCAACATTCATCATCATCCATCCAAAAAATCATATCTGGCACAATATGAGGGATCAGAAAAATGCCCCGATTGCCACAAAGACCCTCCTCCGCAAAGCAAAAGTATAGCCGAAACAAGATAAAACTCGGCGACAAAAAGCCCCCAGAAAAAGAAAAATGCAGCTTAAGAAGAACATGCAAATCATAGAGCCAAGTGCTGGAATAATTGAAAACTTTTCCATTTAGTAGCTTTATAGATAACTGTTTTCTTGATTTTGTCAACAATGGTTGTATGACATTCATAAAAATTCTCAAATAATCTGTTATTCCATGCTCTCCAAATAAAATAGATGGCCGCACTTGTGATAAGGTAGTAAAAGCATTTCAATTGTTTACAAACACCCATATACTCTATATGAGAGAATGCTTGATTGATGTTGGGCCTTAGAAGAAGGCAGCTCGTATGAGGAATCAATTTTAAGGATTGCAAAGGAGAAGTCATATTCAAAAAAGAGATGAGTGTGGCTTCCCAAAGCATAGAAATGAGAGCCCTACATGAGGTCTTGGTTGGGTACCCATTGGGTACCCACGCTCCGCGCTGGCAAGCTTTGCCCACCCATGCCCACTTATGGTGACTTTCGGGATGTCATACCCACCCACACGCACTCACTTTACACGCTTCTTGAATACAGTCTGCCACGGATTAATGGCCTTGAGATTTTTTGCCTTTTTCTGTGACTACAAACTTTTAAGCCACATATTAAAATTTATCGTGATCGCGATGCGGTTCAATGCTGCACACTGCGTAGTAAGGATTACTATAATATAC
>NW_021596280.1:0-292 GCF_001605985.2 Dendrobium catenatum
GGTAAACAGATTTTGTGTGCATCCTTAGCAGATTTTCGACACCTTTTACAGTATCGGACGATAAAATTTCCTGATTTTGTCGATGATGACTTCCGCGAGAAGGCATCGATCCTCATGTCGGGTTGTTGTGTGATAGTTCTGAAGCAAGGTAAGAGAAAATGACAACTTTGAATTATTTGGCTATTTCAACAGATTGAGTGACCTTTTATATGTTTCTTTGTTTACAGGAAATGAAAAAACCTATCAATATACCGTGGATTCATCAGCCATTGCTATTGTTTGCTGGAAAGGC
>NW_021596281.1:0-309 GCF_001605985.2 Dendrobium catenatum
GGAGTAATTAAGGATGATTGATACGATCATATCGTCATGGATGATCTTAGGATCGGCCAGGACGATCTATTAAAAAACCTTAGTTATTTCTGGATGATAAATATCGGCCAGCTCAAATTCAGGGCGATGCTCTGAACAATTGTCCTCTAATTTGAACAGATCGGCCGGGACGATCGTGAGATCGGCATGGATGACCAAGCCAATTTTTAATTGTCCAGTTTGTATTCAGGGCGATGCTCTGGCTGATCTTCTAAGATTTATACTGATCGGCTAGGCCGATGTCCATATCGGCCTGGACGATATTGTCGG
>NW_021596282.1:0-215 GCF_001605985.2 Dendrobium catenatum
TATTAGGCATAGAATCCGGGTTGTTGTTAGTGGTGCCTGACCACTTTACTTTCTGCAAGACCCTGGTTTGTAAGAAGCAAGGCAATTCTGCCTATGGACGGACATTTATTAATTAATTTATATTTGATGTGTTGAATTGATTGCCTTTAGGATTACCTGCTTTTCTTAGTTTTTTGGCGTTTGTGTGCCGCTTTTGTTTTCGCCTGGATACGTGA
>NW_021596283.1:0-344 GCF_001605985.2 Dendrobium catenatum
AGGAAAAATGAATTTTTATGTTGTTCTATTATCTCTGTAATAATAAAATATTATTATTATTATTGTTAAAAAATAGAAAATGTACATCGTACCCGCTATTTGGCGCTGACGCGACGCTGCCCAAATCCCACGATCTCTGCTCAGTTTGCGCTCTTGCTCACGGCAAATTATTGGGTCAGGTGACCGAAGCCATCTCTACGTTCGGTCGCCAATAGAAATGCGACATCTGTTAGGCGTTTTTTTAATTTAATATTTACGCTTTGTCTTTTCAGAGTTAGCGACTCGACCCGATAACGCTTTTCATTTAAATTCCGGAAAATAAAGAATGGAAACGCCGCGCGACA
>NW_021596284.1:0-993 GCF_001605985.2 Dendrobium catenatum
GTTTTTTGTCACATCAAGACCCCTCGTTACTCTTGTATTTGATTATTGATTCTGCTTGTGGTAATTCTTCCTTATTTTAAAGAGAGAGCTCCTATACTCTAATATCTAAGAAGATATACTCACAACTAAGATTTTTTTAAGAGGTTATAAAAGAGAATGTAGCTTGCAAAAATTAAAAAAAAAATTTCCCAATGATGCCAATAAAAGAAGCGCAAAGATACCAAAATTGAAAATCTATAAAAAGATGCACAAAGCGCTACTCAATTGACAAGAGGCATAAAATGAACCCACTCAAAAGAAAGCTATTCTCACTTTTTAAATCTTTTAGAACTTAGAAGTTTTTTATTCTCAAAGGCTTGATTTCGATTGTTTCGTAATCGTGACAGATTTAGTTTGGTTCATTATTTTATAAAGATGTTTTTTCTTAAACCAAGTGATGGATGGATTATTTTTCTCATACCCAATTAATTCTTTGAGTTAGGTCATTGATTTCAAAAGATGATTCTACCCTAAGAAAACGTCTGAGCTAAGGGTAACCATGATCGGATATTCAACCACTCTTTGGATTGTTGAGATTGTTAACTCATTAACCCACAAGTTTTTAAATCAATCACATGGAATACTACATCATTTTCATGCCTTGGTTAAAAAAAAATGTTTGCAATTGGTCATTTTCTTTTGTCCCCTCCTCCTTTTTGATATGTCAAAAAGGGGAGAAGTTTATGATCTTTTTACACTTATCTATCCCGAAATTTTACTGCTAACTGTCTTCGTAGTGTTTTGCCATCATTAAAAAGGGGGAGATTGTGTCAAATCTATTTTCAAGACTTATGTTTTGATGATTGACAAACACTATTGATTCTCTTGGACTACCTGTTACTTCTAACTTTTCAGGAATCGAATATCGGACGAACAAATGAAGACAGTTCAAGATTGCGTAGGTTTAGGGTTGAGTTAGTCTGTACTTTGTTTTTTCTCTTCTTCAGTCTATTT
>NW_021596285.1:0-292 GCF_001605985.2 Dendrobium catenatum
CAGCTGGTTAGCACTTCTGCTGAGAGATGCTACAGATTTCTAAGGGGACTACGAGACACTCTGAGACAGCCCCTGATACTGTTCCGGATCACTGATTTTTCTGAGCTTGTGGAGCAAGCTCGTTTGATAGAGAATGACATGACAGCTACTCAGCAGCGGTGGACTGCGAGTAGGAAGCGATTTGGAGGCGAGACTTCTGGCAGTGGTTCCTCTGGGAAGAGGAGATTTGTAGCTGGTTCTGGATCGATTGACTCTAGGAGGAGCGGAGGGTCGTCTGGTACTGCTACCAGTA
>NW_021596286.1:0-301 GCF_001605985.2 Dendrobium catenatum
TATATTTTGTTTAAAAAGTGAGCAAACAAATCTTAAATTAGATAGCGGTTATTCGCGTTACCAAACGCGGGCCACCGTGGTGGAGCTAGTTAGATCACATCCCAAGAAGTACTCTTCAAACAAATGGTAAAAGCAATAACCAGAACTTGATAGGACATAGGAAAAGCACTGAAGCAGTATACGAAACAAATCACTCCTTACCTTTCCATTCATCCTCCCGCCTTTGAGACTTTCTGATCGACAGAAACGCCAGAAAACTCAGAATCAATAACCCCACGACTCCTCCAACCACGCCAGCAAC
>NW_021596287.1:0-299 GCF_001605985.2 Dendrobium catenatum
ATATTGGAACAACATTGACATTTCGAAGCAAAGCTAAGACCTTTCTTCCATAAAATATTATCCACAGGCAAAAAACCTTTATGATATCTCCATGCTAATAAGGAATAGGATAAAGGAATAGTATTATGCAATATAGCATCAAAGATGTTGGAGGACTCACCTTTAACTCTAATGTCCTCCCATTTTTTTTTTAAATTTAAATCACCAGTAAATGAAAGTTTAAAAAGAATTTTATCATTAAACTATAATTATAAAGGAATTTGAATGATTTTATCAATAATACCTTGGAGGACCACCTC
>NW_021596288.1:0-316 GCF_001605985.2 Dendrobium catenatum
GTGGCACCATCCTAACATTTGACTTGCGGATTAGTGGAGTACGCCCTTCGTGGCACCATCCTGATTCACACTCATTAGTGGTGGAGTACGCCCTTCGTGGCACCATCCTACATTTGACTTGCAGATTAGTGGTGGAGTACGCCCTTCATGGAACCATCCTGATTCACACTCGTTAGTGGTGGAGTACGCCCTTCGTGGCACCATCCTAACATTTGACTTGGGGATTAATGGTGGAGTACGCCCTTCGTGGCACCATCCTAATTTACACCTGCTAGTGGATGAGTACGCCCTCCGTGGCACCACCCTGGCATTTGAC
>NW_021596289.1:0-529 GCF_001605985.2 Dendrobium catenatum
GTCTACCCAATCTTGAGCTGGTTCCAGATTGCAGTCTAATCATATGGACCTGAAATATTAGCTCCTAAGGCAATCGTAGAGAAATAAGGAATGTTTGCTATCATCAAAATCATAAACCATAGATCCACAACAATCTCCCCCTTTTGATGATGGAAAAACATTTCAATTTGAATTTTCAAAAGAAAACAATTTCTCCTAATCTCCCCCTTACTAGAATAACACTTTTAAAAAATAGGGGAGATGAAAATATTTTTATTTTTTTTAAATTTTTTGAAAACAAGATACAAATACGATAACAGTACAAAAATTCAACAATACGTTCTCTCTCTTTGACATTATCAAAAAGAAAGGAGGCACAAACAAAATCAAAATGACCAAAAGACAAAAAACATTCCCTGATCTAGTGAAAAACAAATATTCTTGAAATTAGAAAGTTACCTCTTGGTTTTAATCAAATACTTAGTAGAATTGGATTGACAACGCATAATCCCGAAAGGTTAGAAATTCATAATTTGATAATCCAAACTCA
>NW_021596290.1:0-254 GCF_001605985.2 Dendrobium catenatum
GGTTCAATCCATAAAGAGAAATGACCCCAAACACCCTGATGATGGCCGCGTTGATTGAAGTTCTCAACCGGAGGGGTCCATTCCAAACACTTTCAAATTCCACCCAAATACCCCGATGATGGCCGTGTTGAACGCTAATCTCAACCGGAGGGGTTCCCAAATATTTTCAAATATTTCCCAAAAGTCCACACAAAATCCAAAGCTCTACCCAAATACTCACGAAAATCCAAAAACCCACAAATTCCAAAATCCCA
>NW_021596291.1:0-231 GCF_001605985.2 Dendrobium catenatum
CATATCCAAGTCCTAGAACTCTTCTAGATCCTAGGATAAATCCATATTCAAATCAATTCATACCCTTGACTAACTCAAACCTCAAATCAACCTAAACTCCATTCAATTTAAATTCAAATCAATTCAAACTTCAGGCCCCTTCAAACCATGACCCAATTCAATTGAGAATTCAAACTTCAACTTTGACTTTGATCTTACCCTTGACCTAGCTTTGACCCTATCCATTCATTA
>NW_021596292.1:0-319 GCF_001605985.2 Dendrobium catenatum
TCTATCAACCACCTTCCTGAATAGATTAACAATATTTTAAGAACTAACATGTCTTAATTATAGTATTAACAACCAGACTTTCTTACTTACATGCAGATATTATATTTATCTTATATCAATCATATCATTTTCTCTATTCAATGCATATCAATATCATGTAAAAAATATAATAATATATATACTATCCATTAACTTCAAAAAATCATGACTATCAATCTACCTGAGCATCCTCATCTCAGCAACACTTAATTTAATATTATGCTTCTCTTTTAATGGTGAACATTCTGCGCCATAAAACATTATAGGTCTCACCACCATC
>NW_021596293.1:0-224 GCF_001605985.2 Dendrobium catenatum
GAGAGATGTCATGTATTACTTTTTCATATCAGGATCTCCTCTTAGTGACTGCCGAGCACAACCGTCCCTTGTACGTCACCGCTAAAGTAAATGGTTATGAGTTGAACAGGGTCCTCATTGGCCAAGTAGCTTTAGTTAATATCCTTAATCATGCCACCCTACAGAGCCTCTCTCTTGGACATTTGAAGCTGACTTTAGATAAGATTATGCTGAAGGGTTTTAAT
>NW_021596294.1:0-976 GCF_001605985.2 Dendrobium catenatum
GATTGGTGGTTGGATTGGAGCATCATTCTGAATTTCTACTTGGTCAGTATTTTTCTTTTGGATTGGTGGTTCAATATATAGAAGATTCAGTGGGGCATTGCAAATCAGTGTTGATTGGCGTTTGGAAAGGAGAATCATTCTTGGATGTTGATTGGATTGGATATTCAGTGGGACTTGCCAAATGAATTGGAGGATTAGTGTTCATTGGCTGTTCAATTGAACATTCAGTTTCGATTGGAGTATGAATAGGAGAATTAGTTGGGCTTGGATTGGCTAGAGATGAAGTTGTTGGTAGAGATGGAGTTGGCTTAATAATAGAAATATGTGGGGTTGTCAGTGGAGTAACCACATTCTGCAAATGCTCTCATGTATAATATGTTGAACTACTCTGAATTAAAGTCTTCTCATAATCTGTTATATCTTGTAAATTTGTCAATATCTGGAACCAAATTTTTATAAATAACCAAAGTATATAAGAACAGAATAAAGTTTAAATGACTGGAGATATGAATAGTACCTCAGAATCCTGAAGGTTATTAAATAAATTCTTAACATCTTTAACTTTATAATTAAATTTTCCATCCCATCGAAGGAGACGAGGTCGAGCCAATTTATCCACTAGCGGGTGGAACTTCGTGTGCTCAAAAAATCAAATCTATAACAAAAGATTAAACAATATAAATCAGTGTATTAAAGGAAAAACCTAGTACAATAGTGAAATTAATAAAACAATGTAATATGTGTAAGAATTACTCACAATTATAATCATTACAAATCCATTAACATATCCTAAAGATTGTCCTTTTGATTGTTCTTTTTTGCTACTGTATTAAATTCAGTCACGAGGAAATCCCGAATGGATTGGGGCCAATTGTATGTTTCGAAATTCTCAACATTTTTTGCAACGTCCAATATTGTTGATTGTACTCGAAAGTTGTTCATTGGAAAGAATATATTGGACAATAAGTAAACAATA
>NW_021596295.1:0-560 GCF_001605985.2 Dendrobium catenatum
GTTTTTTTTTTTTTTTTTTTTTTTTTTTGAATAAAGGATGCATCTAGCATTAATGAAAATCAAGAGAATACAATGGGCATCTACTAAGCCAAGAAAGCCCCATTCGGAGAGAGAAGCTCCACAAAAAGAGGGAAGATTTTGAAGAAGATTTCGGCTGCTTTCATTGAAGATGGATGGAGATGGATGGAGGTGGATGGCCGGAACACCAACTCCTATAGATCTACCGCGCGTCCAACTATGTTGGATTAAAAAGGTAGATTTCCATTCAATCGTAGTTTCCCTCGCAATTCTTGTTTTTTGAGCTCTCCTCTGGTGATTAAAGGAGGGTTGATATGTAAGCAAAAGCATTTGCCGGATATTGGAAAAGGAAAAGATGTCATTAATGTTTTGAAGAGTAAGTCAATTTCACCCATGAAGGTTTTTTTCCCTAAAGCAAATGATTTGTAGGCTTCTTCATCAGTTTGCAAAGATTTTAATTTGTTGAAGAATAATAAAGAGATTGATAATACCATCCTCGGTGAGGGTAATATCAAAAATCCAGCATCTTCACCTGGATCTGA
>NW_021596296.1:0-1228 GCF_001605985.2 Dendrobium catenatum
CGGCAGATTCTTTCTGATTTGAGCCTATCATCCTGGCCAATACAAAATCGTTCAGGACAATGTTTTTTTGTATAATGACGACTACTTTAATGAGGATGCCCTAATTAGGGTTTCTACTTTTAAAAAGATCGTCCAGGCCGATATAAATATCATCCCGGATGATGTTACCAAAAACAGTAAACTCTAGGGAACAGATAGAAAATCTTCCAAGTTACAAAGCATCAGGAACCACACCAAAAACAATAGACTCAAGAAAGGAAAAAGTGTACAAACTGACTCAGACCTAGTCTACCCAATCTTGAGTTGATTCCAAATTGTAGTCCTATCGTGTAAACCTGAAATGTCAGTAGATAAGGCAGTTGTAGAGAAAAAAAGAATGTTTGCTATCATCAAAATCATAAGTCATAGATTCGCAACATAATTGAGCCATATTATATGAAGCCATACATCATACAATACGATCTCAAAGCTCAACTAATCATGATTTCTCTTTATATAGGATTATATTAGGTAAGATTTAATTACATAATACAATATAATCATAATTATATAGTATGAATAGTATAATTAAGAGTTTCATTAGGAAAAATATAATATTTTCATTCATCAATCTAAAATATTTTATTAAACATTATATCAACTACTCTACTTTTTCGAATGGTTGAGCTCATTAGTGAATAACTAGTAATTAGTTATTCAAGTCCCAAGCACAAAAGAGAGAGAAGAAGTAAGAGAGAGAAGCTCCATAAAAAGGGGAAGGATTTTGAAGAGAATTTTATTTGCCAACATTGAAGATGGATGAAGGTGGCTGGTCATCCATGGATGACCGGAACACCATCTTCTTAAGATCTACCGTGCGTCCAACTTCGGTCGATTCAAAAGGTAGATTTGCATTCAATCACAGCTTCCCTCATAATTCCTGGTTTTCGAACTCTGCTCTAGTGATCAAAGAGGTAGGGTTGGTCTCTAAGTAAAAATCTTTGCCGAAAATAAGTAAAGGGAAAAAAATCATTGAGAGTTTTATAAGTAATTCTTAAAAGTTTGTTAGGGATGTTAAGCCCTTATGAACTTAGTCCCAAGCTAACCAAGAGGGGGGGTGAATTGGTATTTTAAAAATTTCTTTTCACAAAGAATGAAAATCTTATAAACCAAAATCACGCCACAAAAATAAAAGCGGAAATAAAAGTGCGAAAGCAAGAAAACAAGAATACAGGAATTTATAGTGGTT
>NW_021596297.1:0-207 GCF_001605985.2 Dendrobium catenatum
ACCTCGTACGGACCTCAAAGGTAAAGCTCCCGAGCGAGACGCTCCCAAACCCAATTCTGGAACCAAGTGCTATAGGTGTCAAGGGTACGGACACATTGCTTCGCAATGTTCTAGTCCTTACAAAGTCACCATAATTGAAGAGGTGGACGAAGAGGAAGAAGAACCTGAGACTGATTTGGTTCACCAAGTGGATGAGGAAGAAGACTC
>NW_021596298.1:0-287 GCF_001605985.2 Dendrobium catenatum
CCAAAGAAAATGAAAATGAGAATATTTGATGAATGGGATATTGAGTGCAGACGATTGATTTGGTGTTGTGGATATACAATAAGAAATTTAGTTTAAAATTTTAAATGAATAAAAATTTTAAAATACAAGAAATTATATTTAAAAAATCTATAAATTATTTAAGATGCGTGTCAGACACGTTTGTCCAATTTGTACTTAATATTTTTTTAATCGGACACATTTTCGGTGTGTCAAAACGTGTCATAGGCATTGATGCAGGACTAATTTAGATGCTATGGTTATGGTTT
>NW_021596299.1:0-1095 GCF_001605985.2 Dendrobium catenatum
TTAATAAATAAATTTAATAACATGAGAAGATTGAACAATGTGTATAAATTAAATGAAAGATTCAAAGTTTCAAATGACTTTAATTAGAAAACGTGAAGACAACTTCTAATAGTGTTTCTCTTTTGCTTAGTAACGCATTAGAAATCCACCTCATAATATACATTCACTTCGTATTAACAGTTATGGATGATACAGCAGAAGAATTATCTAATGATACCTATTATGGTACACTATCAGTCTATCATCAATAACATCATGGATCTCCTCAGCCACTCCTGAACATTATTAGATTTATAATCATGATGAGCTCATTTATGATGATGGTTTCCAACTTAGACACTGAACAACAGATTGTTATCCTACAAGGACTTCAATCTATTTCTGGAAAAAAATAAAACTTAATATAAAATTAAATCTGAGAGTTCAAAAAAGCTCACAGTAGTATAAAAAAATTTCTGCATTGTTACTCCTCTTCATGGTCTGGCCTTTAGATAGCTTATAATTGTTACTAAATTTTCCAAACATGTATTCTATGATTATGTTGCATTATGTATCAAGTATAACATCAACCTCTCCCCAAATCCTACATAGAAGAAGTTCCATGCATTGATTGGTTCTTATTTTGTAAATAAAATTTTGATTTTTAAATAAAGAGTATTATACACGTTCATAAACGTTAAAATGCAATGCAAGCTACTTGATGTGTTCAGGAATTTTCATGTAAGGCTATGATTTTAGCTCCAGCAATCCTTCTGCACTCCTCCACTTTCATATAGAGCCAAAAAATCTTTTATCACATCTATAGCAATTAGGATCTAATATGGTTGTGCATAATTTTCCACTTAATATTTGTATTGGTCAAATTTATAGTTGTGCAATTTTGTTAGGAAGGGGCTGTTAGGAACTATTTTTATTTTTCTTCTTGTTTTCCGTTATTGTTTAATATTGCTCATTTTGCAAATATATACTATTCTGTGTTGAAAATGAATTTTCCGTATATGTTCATATGAAGTGCAGTCATTTGGATTTTATATGGTTTTCTTTTATCATGCTTGTCGGCTAGTCTTTCAAATCCTATTGACTCCTGTACAAAAT
>NW_021596300.1:0-1074 GCF_001605985.2 Dendrobium catenatum
TTTGGAAAGTCTCTCAATCAAATCAATTTGAATTTGACTTCAAATTAAAAGAGATATAAACATTAAATCTCTTTTAATTTAACTTGCTTTGCTTGGTAACTATTTGAAATTCTCCAAAACTCCTCCCTCCCTTAGTCGCTGGCCTTACCCTCTCTCCTCTCTAAATTCTACTTCCATTAATGCTCCTAAAACCCCCCAATCAATGCCCATCAAAGGTAGCCGCCTCCTTCCCTCCTCTTCTTTATTATAGGAAAATTAAAATCAAGTTCCCTAATTATCTCCACCATCAAATCTGAAATTGATTTAGAAATTTGAGTTGATTCCCTCCTAACCAACAACACAACTCTAAAATAAAAAATCAGCCCTCTTCTCCTCGCCTTGGCCGACCACCCAGCTCCTCCCTCCTCTACATCTTCTCTCCTATGCTTGGTACTTCACCTAAGGAAGAAGAAGCAAAATCTCTCCCTCCCCAACACCTTGTTAGGCCTCCTTACTCATGGATGGCTGATCCTGAACGTGATCATGGCTTCGTTCAACAACCAAGGGTTCATTAACATCCACCGATCTCCTTTCTTCGACTCTGACCTAGAGAACGACCTCTCAATTGAAGATTACGTGGAATGAATCCTCTTCTTTCTTGCCACTACTATCAATCAATGACAACATCCCGTTCAGTGACAACTTTCTTTCGAATCCTGACAAAGGTGAACTCTCCCAAATCTTATTTCTTCCATTTCCCTCTCAATTGTGGCATCATAAAGGTCATGCAAGCGTTCCTCGCTTAACTAGTTACTAAGAGTGAGAGTGAGGGATCTTAAATAGTGACTATTCTAAATGTTAATTAAGGAATTTCTTTTGAAAGCCCCACATTAAGCAAAATTTGATTTGATTGGTTATTTTGTGCTTTAAATCTTTATCATGTAATCTATTGCTTGAACTAAATTATTGATTTATTATTTTCATTCGTCTTTTAAATCATTGGAAGTGACTAATTGCTCTCTCTTTCAAAAGCGTATAATTTCAAAGATAAAACATCATCAACAACAACAACATCAAGCCTTTATCCCACTACGT
>NW_021596301.1:0-248 GCF_001605985.2 Dendrobium catenatum
AGAGAGTGAGAGAGAGGGGAGAGAGTGAGAGGGGGAGAGAGAGAGGGAGAGAGAGAGCGAGGGAGAGAAGAGAGAGTGAGAGCAAGGGAGAGATAGAGAGAGAGAGAGAGAGAAAGAGCGAGATAGTAAGGAAAGAGAGCGAGAGAGCAAGGGAAGAGAGAGAGAGAGCGAGATAGTAAGGAAAGAGAGCTAGAGAGCAAGGGAAGAGAGAGAGAGAGCTTGAGAGAGAGAGAGAGAGGTAGGGAGGG
>NW_021596302.1:0-200 GCF_001605985.2 Dendrobium catenatum
TAGGCCTATAGGATGTTGATAGAAGACTTACTCATAATAGGCAGATTAACTGGCAAACTAGGATGGTGTCATGAAGGGCGTACTCCACCACTAGCGAATAGTCATGTGGGGAGGAAACTTTCTCCATACAGAGGACCTAAACTAGCAAACTAGGATGGTGCCATGAAGGGCGTACTCCACCACTAGCGAATGGGAATCAG
>NW_021596303.1:0-205 GCF_001605985.2 Dendrobium catenatum
CTGATTCTTCCAATTTCCACAATGTAATGCACTATATATGCTGTATATTTGTTACATCAAGCAAATGCTTTCTCCAAAGGAAAAGCCTCATTTGTAATCAACTACAAATATTGGTGGATTAATTCAAACTGGGTCAAATCCTATGGTTTTTCCCATTTCAGGATTTTTCACGTAAAAATCTATGGTGTTTATTATAAATGATGCA
>NW_021596304.1:0-270 GCF_001605985.2 Dendrobium catenatum
TGGCCCGGGCCATAAGACCTCAACTTCTGGGAATTGGATCCCATTTTCTAATAAAATTGACCACTCAAACTAAAAAAAAAAAATTTCTTTCAATCAAATATAAGCCCAACAATTAGGATAGACTGGGGTGTTTCTGAAGTAATTCAGAATCTCAAAACACTCCCTACTCCTCTTCCTTTGACTTTGAAAATAACTGCTCAATATTGAACCGATCCCACTTGAAATTTCCACCCTTTTCTTCCTTTGATATCAAACTTTGAAAATCTAAAA
>NW_021596305.1:0-486 GCF_001605985.2 Dendrobium catenatum
TGTTTAACACTAATACTGATGCACACCACCACTTATATGGTCAATGCCCGTGTGATGCTCTAGAATCTAAATTGAAAGAATTATTTTTTATCCTTTAAATAAATAACAATCAGAGCTATCTAAATATCTTATATCAGTAATAAACAATAAAACTAATTCCATAATTTAAAACATTAATATACACATTTATTTTCATTATAAAAAATCATATACACTACTCAGGATTATAATAAAAAGAAATAGAACATGAAGAATCCTGACTAGCCTCACACTCCTTCTCCCATACCCTAACCTGAAATCATTTAACCATATGTAATGAGCTTAAAAAGCCCAGTAGGTCAGCAAAACCTATAATATAATTCAAAGCACGGTAAAGAAATAATATGCATGTCAATAGTCAAATCATAACAGTTGCATCCATATGATCATTGAATCAATACAAAAAATAAAAAAAATTTATATGCAGCAATAGTCGAATCTATAGTT
>NW_021596306.1:0-319 GCF_001605985.2 Dendrobium catenatum
ATTGATAATTGCAAGTTATATTTGAAATAGATCTTATTTTTCATGCACGAAATGTATTTAATTGTTCAAATTTTCCAACACTTTTTTACCTCAACTCAATACAAAAGTTATTTTACAATAACATGAGCATAATACTAAGTTAAGTGCTGCAGAGATGAGGATGCTTAGGTGGACGAGTGGCTTTACCCTTAAAAATAGGATATGAAATGAGCATATACGTGAAAGGTTAGAGTAGCTCCAATGGAAGATAAGATTAAGGAGAGTCGCCTTAGATGGTTTGGTCACATTAAACGAAGGCATTCCGATGACCCGGTTAGAA
>NW_021596307.1:0-244 GCF_001605985.2 Dendrobium catenatum
ACGGAGGAGCCGAAGCCGATCAACAACAGAGGAGCCGAAGAAGCGACGCAAGGGAGAAAGTTCTTCACGGCCGGTGAGCTCCCTGTTGTGGCCTCCGATCAAAATGTTGTATTTCCGATCCAACAGCCAGGGAAAGTTGTCGAGAAGAGCAAAGTCGAGCGTCCACGAAGGTGCCGAACCAACGAGCTTCAGTTGTTGCTTCTGATAAAAGCTCTGTAACTTCCGATCCGATAGGAAGGATAAG
>NW_021596308.1:0-335 GCF_001605985.2 Dendrobium catenatum
ATCTGTTTGAGGGTGAAATGCTGTACTGAAAGTGAGTGGTGCCCATTGCCTCTTGAACCTTCCTCCACAATCTAGAGGTAAACCTCCCATCTCTATCTGATACTATCGATCTTGGCACACCATGTAGCCTAACAATCTCATTAACATAAACACTTGCCAACTTCTCAACAGCATCAGATTGTTTGATAGGTAAAAAGTGTGCTTACTTGGTCAACCTATCAATGATCACCCATAAAGCATCATGACCAGTTCTAGATCTAGGCAATCCAACCACAAAATCCATGGCTATGTCTTCTTACTTCCATTCTGGTATAGGTAAAGGCTGCAATAAACCT
>NW_021596309.1:0-297 GCF_001605985.2 Dendrobium catenatum
CGAATTCGTAGACTTTTGGGAATCGGAAGCCTTTCTACGCCATGGCTGAGGTAACCTTCTCTGTCTAGCCGTCTAGGTTACCCACCCTTTGTCAAAATTAGGTTCTTCGATCAGTTGATCCGTGCTATCTTGTTAGACTTGATCCTTGCTTTTCGATTTGTTTCTTGATTTTCTTTCGATCACCGTTATTTTTCCTGGTTTTCTTTTTGAATTTGAATTTTTATGTTGGATTTATGCGTCGTGTAGTTGCATGCCCTAATTTTTGGAGTGCTCTATGATCGTTTGTTGAGAAGCGCT
>NW_021596310.1:0-684 GCF_001605985.2 Dendrobium catenatum
CTCAGTTTGACTATAAGCTCGCTGAAATCGGAGTTCGAGTGCTCCCAAAATTAATTTTTTAAGTTTCCAACTAGCTTTTGTCTTGAGATTCGTGCCATATCAAGCTAATTTTTTGACGACGTATCATGGGTAATAATTTTTTTCTTTTGAAACAATGAATTTTTTAGTTGATATAATATTATCTCTTCAGTCCATTTCACCTAAAATATGTTGTTCAATTTGAATAAAATTTTAAACACATTAAAATTTATATTTGCAATAAATTCAGTGGTTTTAATTTTAAAAATACTAAAAAAAGATTTTTAGGCATTATTCATTATACAAATTATTTTTTGTTACTTATAGATCTTAATTAATTACTTGATATTTTTAATAATGTAGATCAAAATTAAGGATGAGCTCTATGATTAAAATCTAATTAGTGTGTGTTGACCATTCTTTTTCTTAAAAGAGGAATAACTATTCTTATTGTGTTTTATTTTATTTTATATTATTTCTAGGCTCTATATCATGATATTTACTATAATTTAAAACATGAAAACTATATGTACATATTTTTTTATTTTATAATGATAAAATCATTCACCAAGTTTGTGAAAAAAGATTGATCATATTATAAATAGAAGCACAACTAAGAAATAATTTTATCTAAATATTTCACTAATAAAATATATTCAAGATATT
>NW_021596311.1:0-238 GCF_001605985.2 Dendrobium catenatum
TCTTAACTCCCAAATCCCTCTTCTCCTCTTCATATGGCCGGCCACCCTTATTGGCCTTCTCTTTCTTCCAAATGACATTAATACACCACTAAATCAGCCCAAATTTCTTCCCATTGCCGCCCCATCAATCCCTATTGGAATTAAATTTGAATTCCTCAAATTTATTCCCTCCCACCACTACCAAAACTGAAATTACTTCAAATTTTTCAGTTTTATTTTCCTTTGGAGCCTTTCTCCA
>NW_021596312.1:0-245 GCF_001605985.2 Dendrobium catenatum
AATTACTAATTAAAAATCATATTGTACGAACACATTCATACTATATGATGAACAGAGATGAATTCTGATCATTCCAGAGATCGTCCTAGACGATCCCTTATTTTTGTCTAATCATACTGTACGATGTCTATCGTACCATACGATGAACAGAGATTACATTTGATTGTCTCGGAATTCATCCTGGACGATGCCTTGATTTTGACCATACGTACTGTATGATGTATATCATACCATACGATGACAGA
>NW_021596313.1:0-201 GCF_001605985.2 Dendrobium catenatum
TAATAATTATTTTTCCATCATCAAAAAGGGTGAGATTGTAGAGAGAGTTCATATTTGCATGTTTTATATTCTTACAACTTATATTATTTTGATGATTTCAAATATTATTATTTTGTATATCTTCTAACACTTTTTGGAAGATTTGTTTTTGCTCTAGTGTGTACTAACTGTTAAGATAGTTGTTATTTGCATGCTTTACAT
>NW_021596314.1:0-204 GCF_001605985.2 Dendrobium catenatum
TTTCGGGGGAAAAAAAAAAACAATCATATTCTTCTTTCCTGCCAACAATTAGAATGAGGAATGTCCCAAAAAAAAAAAACAATTAGAATGAGGAGCCAGTTGAAGGGTAAGTAACTATGCATCGAATCGCATTCATTGTTGTCGGGAAGATTTTTTTCTTCTATAGATTATAATTTATTAAGTTTATTTACTGTAGTTTATGCT
>NW_021596315.1:0-203 GCF_001605985.2 Dendrobium catenatum
TCATCCTCCCTCCTCGGCCGCCGATAACCATCTTCCCATCGCGCTCCGCCATGGTAGTTATGGATCCCCCATGGTCGGTTCACTGGATCGGGCCTCCGACGACGCCAATCCTCCTCTCTGTCTTCCCTGAAGTCTCTCCTTCTATCATGCTCTTCTCGCCTGATGTACTCCCGAGGTGGCATCCTCCCGTTGCTGTTAAGCAA
>NW_021596316.1:0-203 GCF_001605985.2 Dendrobium catenatum
CCTGACGGAAGTAGTCAACAGGAACTTGGAGACATACTTGAGATACTTTGTGTCAGAGATACCCAATGTTAAGATAGTTGCTATTTGCATGTTTTACATTTTTCCAACTAGTATAGTTTTGATGATTCTAAATATTATTGTTCAGATGTGTAGTTATCTCATAATAATTTTAGAAGATTTGTATTTGCTTTTGTGTGTACTAA
>NW_021596317.1:0-492 GCF_001605985.2 Dendrobium catenatum
GTGCAGGGGTATTTTTGGAATAGACGCCTTCTGTCTGGTTGTACGGAGATTGCAGATCCGGTGGCGTGGCGTAGCAGCTTCTGGATAGAATTGTTCGCTGCTTCGTACAGGTAGACTGTCGTGCACTATCGTTGATTTTCATAGGCGGGTCATAGTGCACTAACTAATCTCATGCCTTGGGTTTTAGAAGCTCGTAGGAGCTTATATTCTTTGCCGGTGTGTTACCCTTATTTGTACTTTTGCTTGCATGTTGAATTGTTGTTGATAATGGAGACATTCATATGTAAATCTTTTATGAATATCTCCATTGTAACTATCTTCTGCTCGTCAAATTCATATCACTTGCTCTTATGAGTGAGATATAGGGATTCTATTCACCATAGGCTATTGCTCATGACTATTTGTTGATGCTTGTAGGAAAGTTGAGCTTGTAGTTCTTTATTCAAGTCTCAAACAATGTCACTAAATTCAAGTTCAAATTTTTGCATTCAA
>NW_021596318.1:0-389 GCF_001605985.2 Dendrobium catenatum
ATTAAACCAAAATTGTTAGTTATATGTCTTGAAATAAGTATTTATAGACTCGTCATCCCTTATGCTAATAGATAAAGTTGGCACAAGATGCGGCTTAATCTACATTTTGCTTACTTAGCGAGCACATTAACACAATCAAATACTGCAATGAAGAAAAAGCTGGGGATTTAACAAGACGAAACAAACTACAAAAGCCACGCAACATAAATCCAAACAACACGAACCTCACAGCCAAAGGAAGCCACCAGGATAAAGCCAAGCACCACCAAAGTACAGAAGGATAAAACCAACATCAAATGACCAAGCCCCGCATCAATTACGTTATTTTGAAATGTGTATATTTTGAAATGACTTCAACTAAAAGAACCAAGAAACTTTAAACATTAATT
>NW_021596319.1:0-380 GCF_001605985.2 Dendrobium catenatum
AAGTGAATACTCAGCAAGCATGGCTCTAGCGGCTTCCATTAAGGTTCGATTTTTCCTTTCAGCTACCCCGTTTTGCTAAGGGGTCCTAGGAGCTAAAAAGTTATGGCGAATCCCCTTGTCCTCACAAAACCTCCAAATCTCTAATTTTCAAACTCTTCCCATGGTCACTATGAATGGTCAAAATCTCACAACCTAGCTTTTTTCTGAATACAAGTGAAGAAGATTCTAAACTCATCAAATGACTCATTTTTTGTGAGACAGAAATCTAATCCAAGTAAACCTCGAGTAGTCATCGATAATCACAAAACCATAGACTTTCCCTCCCAAACTAGTAGTGCTAACAGGTCCAAACAAATTCATGTGAAGGACTTCTAAAGGTC
>NW_021596320.1:0-348 GCF_001605985.2 Dendrobium catenatum
CCGTCGATAACAAAATCTAAGGCTTCATTTCGTACAAATTTTTAACTATTTCATAAAGCAATTTTTTTGTACAAAATTTTTTAAAATAAAATTCAAAATATCCTCTACATAAGTGATAATTTTTCTAAAAAAATTACCAAAATATCAAAATTTCTTCACACAAATGAATGCTATAAACTCTCACAAAATTTTCAATAATGGTTTGGCTAAATAATCAATGATGAAAATCAACATAATTAAATAATTAAAGTCAACAAAAAACTAAGGCACCAACTTTCAGCTAAGTAATGTTAAATAATTACAAAATTTTTACAAGCCAATTAGTTTATGATTCTCAACAGGGGACAG
>NW_021596321.1:0-287 GCF_001605985.2 Dendrobium catenatum
ACTTGGCTCACTCATTGCTTACGGGCAAGGGGTGAATAAAAGAAATCTTGATGCAAGTGAGAAGAAAAAGGAGAAAACAATTGCACTAAAGGCGCACAAATCAGATTCTGAATCTTCCGGGTCTGAAAGTGATGAAGTTGCCTTCATCAAAAAGCAATTCAAAAGCTTTCTAAGGAAGAAACAAAAGCATCATCAAAATTGGAGAAAAGGTAAGGAACATAAACATGTTAAAGGATCCTCTGATGTTGTTATTTTGAATGCAGGAAGCCTGGACATGTGAGAGCCGA
>NW_021596322.1:0-352 GCF_001605985.2 Dendrobium catenatum
GTCATCACAAAAAGAGGGTCTAGGAACACAAGAAAAACATCAAAAAAGACTAACAAGCACACTAAAAAGACAGGAAACAGACAACACAAAATACAGACTAAAACAACGAGAGATCCAGATCATCAAATGGAGGTGGTGGAGGTGGCTGCTGAAGCTGAAAGCAGGTGGCAAGTGTGGTGAACTGAGCATTGAACCAGGCGATGTCCTGGTCATGCTGCTTCTGCTGTTGAGTAACGAAATTGTCAAATCGGGCTAAATCCTCAGCGCGGTGTTGCTCGTAGCGGGCAATGTCCTCTGAGTGTTGCTGCTCCTGATCAACAACGTAGGCGTCAAACCGAGTCTCCCAACGATC
>NW_021596323.1:0-247 GCF_001605985.2 Dendrobium catenatum
TAAGAAATATTTTGGTATTTGTCTAATGACTCCTGAATCTTTGAGTTTGGCAAGAAATCTTGAAGAGCTACTTTGCTCTTTCACTAAAACATGCATGTGGAGTGTTGGGTGAAATGCCTCAAATGAAATCCATAGTTGTTTTGCTTATACATTGTTCTTCTTCATATCAAATTTCCTCAACGCGATGCTTAAAGGTAAAAAAAAAATCTCAGAATGGTGTTGAGACTCTATGAATCATAGACATGTT
>NW_021596324.1:0-247 GCF_001605985.2 Dendrobium catenatum
TGAATGATCTCCTCAACTACTAGTGTTCTTTTATTAATGACGCTATAAGATTTTCTAAAACTTGAGTAACCTAGAAACACTCCTTCATCAGATTTTGGGTCAAACTTTCCTAGTTAAGACTTCCCATTATTTAGAACGAACACTTTACATATAAAGATATAAAGGTGAGAAATGTTAGATGTCCTACCTTCAATGATTTCATAAGGTGTCTTATTCAATTTGGATCTAACATTCATCCTATTTAACA
>NW_021596325.1:0-209 GCF_001605985.2 Dendrobium catenatum
CAGTTTATTATTCTAGCTAGCTACTTTCAGTAGGCTCCACCACCTCCACCTCCATCTGATGATCAGTATCCCTCATTCATGTAGTTTGTGTTTTCTATTTTTTATAGATTGCTTTCTTTTTCTATATTGTATTTTTAGTTGCTTTAGTTTATGTTTTTAGTTTCCTCCTCCATTTTGAGATGTCAAAAGGGGGAGTAGTATGTTTGTAC
>NW_021596326.1:0-280 GCF_001605985.2 Dendrobium catenatum
AGTATGTATTTAAAAAAAATTAGATAAAGCAGGATTTTTTTAATTATAAATAATATTTTATTTCCTCACACGATTTGCTTTATTTATATTTTAATGTTTCTTTCAGTTAAATCTACATAGTCGGACATTATACCGCCCCAAGGAACAGCCTAATGTCCTTCTATTGATTTTAGAGAAAGAAAATCATAATTCATTCTTCTAATTAGGTGCAGCATAGGGAATATACAAATCGTCCCGAAGAACGACTTGTATATTATCCTATCGACCTGATTAGACTAAT
>NW_021596327.1:0-258 GCF_001605985.2 Dendrobium catenatum
TATAGCTTTAAATATTGTTGTTGATGATAAGATTGTTGTTGATGATAAGTGCTTATGCTCCTCAAGTAAGTTTGGATATGAGTTCTAAATTAAAATTTTGAATTGACTTGAAGAATTAATACAAAAGATAACTCTTGAAGAAATAGTTTTTATTGGAGGAGATTTAAATGGACATGTTAGTAGAGAGGTAGATGATTTTAAAAGCATTTATGATGACCAAAGATTTGGAACGACGAATGAAGGTGGCAAGACCATATT
>NW_021596328.1:0-217 GCF_001605985.2 Dendrobium catenatum
AATTTCTTTCTAGGATTTTAGTCTACCAAGGAATATTCTTCATACGGTTAAATATACCTCAAAAGGATTTTTAAGAATAGACACATTTAGAGAGGTAAGTCTATATTTCATTTTTCAACTAGTTTATAAAAGGGTATGACCTACAATAAATTTAAAGGGATAATTGCGCTTAAAGGGTCTGAAGCATAGGAAATTAATCCATGAAAAGGGAAATGTG
>NW_021596329.1:0-283 GCF_001605985.2 Dendrobium catenatum
TCTTTGATATCTTGAAGAAGAGGTGTGAGGTTAGAAGATTCCAAGTTTTCTCCACAGTTTTCAGCTTGTTTCCAGGCCCTGAAATCCTCTCCTAATTCCTCTTGTTACCGGCTCTGTTTTATCCGGCCAGGAAATTGGCCGCTGGCAAAAAGCTCTCCCGCTACCCAGCTCCTGCCGCCCCCACTCCCTCCTCCATGCCTGTTTCACGCCAGCCCGCCAGCTCCTTACACCCGTGGATTGAAATTCAATTTCAAATGCCCAAATACTTTCCTAATCTACAGCG
>NW_021596330.1:0-233 GCF_001605985.2 Dendrobium catenatum
ACCGTCCAGAATGTTCCGCCGGAAAATCCGACGGTAATCGCGTGTTTTCCCGTAGCATGAGAAATTGAGTTGGTAAAGCGAGTTTTGGATAGAATCTCTCTCATAATGAGAGAGACAAATCCAAATTAAGATTTGCACATGATTACCACCTTTGTTGTATTCTCGAAATAGTTGAGATCATTTTTAACCCGTAACACATCCGAAAAGAATCATTTCAATTGCATTAGGCCTCA
>NW_021596331.1:0-973 GCF_001605985.2 Dendrobium catenatum
AACCTAAACTCTGCACCCTAAACCTTAAACCTAAAACATAACATAAACCCTAAACTCTAAAACCTAAACACTATACACTAAATCTAAATCATAAATCCTAAACCCTAAACCCGAAACATAAACAGTAAACCCTAAACCCGAAACCCTATACCCTAAATGCTAAAATCTAAAATCTAAACCCTAAACACTAAACCATAAACCCAAACCCTAAACCCTAAATCCTAACCCTAACCTTTAACCTTAAACTTTAAACCCTAACAAAAATCCTAAACCCTAAACCCTCAACGAAAATCCTAAATCCTAAACATAAACCCTAAACCCTAGCTCCTACACCCTAACCTTAAACCCTAAACTCTAAATATAAGAAAAAAAAATCTAAACCTAAAACCCTAAACCCTATGTACTAAAACCTTATACTCTATATCATAAAAACCTAAATCAAATAATATAAAAATGTAAACTAAGACTTAAACATAAAATACAAAACTTATCATAAATCTAAAACCATAATCCTAAACCCTAAATCTTAAACAGTAAAATATGCCCAAAACCCTAAACTCTAAACACAAATTGTACACTTTTATCAAAAAACCTAACTCATAAACCCAAAACCATAATAATAAGCCCTAAACCCTAAGCCTTATAATCTAAACCCTAAACCTTAAACCCTAAACCATAAACCCTAAACCCTAAATCCTAAACACTAAATAATAATCTAAAACCCTCAACCCTCAACCAAAATCCTAAACCTTAAACTATAAAACCTTAAACATTAATCTAAATCCTAAAACCCTCAACTAAAATCTTGAACCTTACACCCTAAACCCTAAACCCTAAACCCAAAACCAAAACCTAAACCTAAACCTAAACTTAAACCTAAACTAAACCTAAACCTAAATAAAAACTAAACTAAACTAAACCTAAACCTAAACTAAACCAAACCTAAAACCTAAAATACTTACTAAACATAAAC
>NW_021596332.1:0-217 GCF_001605985.2 Dendrobium catenatum
CAGTGTCAACACACGTCGAGTACTAGAACCAGCAATTCTATGCTCCCCGCAGGAAGAGAAGTCATCAAATCCAAGTCAGGAGGATGTAACTTCGGTTATTCCTCACTCTCCCCAACAGATTATTCCTGAAAATCAACAAGATAAACCTCAGATGTTTACAGGAAGAAAATTTGGTAGAGTATCTGAATCTTGGCTTGAATGCCTAGAAGTTGAAGAA
>NW_021596333.1:0-752 GCF_001605985.2 Dendrobium catenatum
ATTGTACTCACTAAAAAAAAGAGGTCAACAATATTCATGGATGATGCCCATATTTAACCTCATGTATCCCTAACTTAATAAGCGAGTAAGAACATGTGTGATAATGGATATCAAAGAAGGGAATTGGAGAGTGGGAGAGAGTCTTAAGGATACAAAAAGAATTAGAGCTTTTAGATAGGTAGAGTTTCACTATCAAAAGAAGGAAAAAGAAGGCCCTTCCAAACTTTTCCTTATGACCCATTATTCATAGGATCATAGCGGCAACAAAAAATTTTATATAAAGATAAAAGTAAAAAGATATAATTATATATAGTCCATGTACACAATACTACATAATATTCTTAACGCATGTCACCCATACCTCTTTCCTGAATATTTGAGGGATTGTGAGGTAGAAGAGTTTTCCTAGACATTCTCGGGGAAAGTTTTGTACTATCGAAGGTGTGATATTTAGGTACCATAGTGAGGGCTCACTTGGCAAGTTAGGAAGTGTCAAATAGTATGGGGTAAATCTATAATTAAGTTCTAAGGAAGAAACTCTTTAAGTTCTTTGGTAGTTTTGGTGACTTATGTTGAGCCTCAGAATACCTTGATGAGAAGGCGAGTGAACTAGGATTACATATGAGATGGGTTAGTGGTTGATCGATCCCTGTATGGAAAATTGAGGGCATCCTAAGTAGGCACTTTCATGTAGTTGAGTTGGGTTGAAGGTATGGTCACCATAGAATGGAGCAAGTGACTAATAAAGGAGT
>NW_021596334.1:0-748 GCF_001605985.2 Dendrobium catenatum
TTCTATTTAAAGATTCATTAAACTAAGGTCACAATAATTATTTATTTCCTTGATATTATCATCTTCTAAGAGGTTTAGAATAACTTATGCTGGATTTGAATTAGCATCAATGTTTATTTTACACCACCCAGGAGGAGGAAGATGCCAAAATTAAGAAAATAGTCCATAAGACTGATTGATATCCCAGTGATCCGAGAGGATTTTAATTTGTTTAGCCATACTAACTAAACTAAGAACATTAGAAGGATTCAACGCTTCACTATCCTCCACCTTTCCATGCTTCACCTTGTTTCTATTATTCTAGGATAATCAAAACAGAGAGAAGTATATCTTAACCACCAGCGGGTTAGTTCTAGCCAACAATTCCAACTCATACAAACATTCCTAAAATGAATTGAATCTCTGAATCCTTGCCGCATTAACCTCATCCCAACATTATAATGGTAAATGTGGTATTCTTATCCATATCGAAGAGGTCAGACCCTTCATGTACCAAGGAGAAAAATTTGAAGTCCATTTTTCCATACCAACTATATGTTCATTCACAAACCATGGGCCACCTGAAAGAATAGATTTGACCATCTAATGTGAATTGAAAGAAAATAAAAACCAACCCCTTCCAAGAGAAGTAAAATATAATTGTCTAAATTGACTCTATTGCCTGGTCACTTCCCATGCCACCATATGGGATGGTAATTCCTTTCAAAATACCTTATTTTCCAACGAATTCAACAAATTGCTTGAATTC
>NW_021596335.1:0-305 GCF_001605985.2 Dendrobium catenatum
CTGTCACTTCCTATCGGACGTCTTCTGCGAATCAAATCTGGTTCCTCCTCCGAGTCTGATAGCTCGAGATGATTAAATCCTTCCGCCTCATCTTCCGAATCGGACAGAACCCGTATTGAATTTTCTCGCAGCTGCTCCCTGTCCATTGTAAACCCACGCCTAGCTGTCGGTGTGGTTGCCGGCAATGTCGTCCGAGCGTTCTATTTCCTATCCAGGCGAGCATTGATCTGCCGGAGCTCTCGACGCATTTCTCCAAAGAATCGGTGAACGTCCGCCGATAGAGCTTCCGTCTGAGTAACCAGTTT
>NW_021596336.1:0-259 GCF_001605985.2 Dendrobium catenatum
ATACAGAACCCTTCGTCTTGGGACGAACCCTAATGTTTGTCCGGACGAACGCATCTAGAGAGCATCGTCCTGAAATGAATGATAATTATCGTTTGAACGAACATGTCCAGAGCTCATCGTCCTGGGACGAACGAAAATATCGTCTGGACGAATAGTATTTAGAAAAGAATTTTGGCCCTCTCTGTTCATTCTTTCGCTCGTTCGAGAGTTTTAACTGACCAGATCGTCCCGTACGAACATGGTTCGTACTGTACGATCA
>NW_021596337.1:0-357 GCF_001605985.2 Dendrobium catenatum
TTGCAGTCGTTGCCTATCCCTGAGTGGAAATGGGAGAAGGTAACGATGGATTTTGCTATGGGTTTTCCTCGATCAATGCAAGGGCAAGATGCCATTTGGGTGATTGTGGATCGATTGACGAAGTCTGCACATTTTCTTCCGATTAGGCAGACGAATCCGGTGGATAAGTTGGCACAGGTATATGTGAAGGAGATTGTCAGATTATATGGTTTGCCTAAAGTGATTGTATCTGATCGAGACAGACGGTTTACTTCCAGACTTTGGAAGAGTATTCAGCAAGAATTGGGTACGAAGTTACATTTCAGTACTGTTTTTCATCCGCAGACTGACGGACAGTCTGAGAGAACTATCCAGGTA
>NW_021596338.1:0-647 GCF_001605985.2 Dendrobium catenatum
TATGTATAAACAGCACTTGTTGGAAAAGCTTCATCCATTGTACTCCATTTGTCCACATCTTCTGGCTGCAGCTTCCATAATTCCTTATGCTTGAACTTTTGAAAATAATCAATCACACTTTCATTATCACCTTCCACAATGACCCCTTTAAGTTCAAGGGAGAGCAAGGGAGAGAGAGGGAGATAGTGAGAGAGAGAGAGAGAGCAAGCTAGAGAAAGAGCAAGCTAGAGAAAGAACAAGAGGAGAGCAAGAGAGAGAGAGGGAGAGAGAGAGAGAGAGAGAAAGAGAGAGAAAGTGAGAGAGAGCAAGGGAGAGAAAGAGAGAGATGGACAAAGAGAGAGATAGATAGAGAGAGAGAGAAAGCGATAGAGAGAGGGATAGAGAGAGAGAGAGAAACAAAGAGCAAGGGAGTGCAAGAGAGAGGGAGAGAGAGAGACGGAGAGAGAAAGAGAGAGAAATGGAGAGAGAGAGAGGGAGTGAGTGAGAGAGAGAGTGGGAGAGAGAGAGAGGGAGAGAGTGAGAGAGAGTGGGAGAGAGAGAGAGGGCAAGTGAGAGCAAGCTAGAGAAAGTACGAGAGTGAGCAAGAGAGAGCAAGGGAGAGAGAAAGAGTGAGAGAGGAAGAGAGAGAGAGTGAGAGAGAGAGAGAG
>NW_021596339.1:0-294 GCF_001605985.2 Dendrobium catenatum
AGTAGGGCAGTTGACCACCCCGAAAGCAGGGACACGTTAGAAACTTTGCGTATGGCTAATACAGTCAAACGGGTAAAAAAAGGTCTCAAACTCTCAGGTTCTCTACTTCGTCTCGGGCTCGATCTGATCTATACCTTGAATCCTGATTCTCTCTCCCATTTCCATCCTACGCTCTCTCTCGACAACGTTCTCTGGTTTTCTTTCCCTTGACTCAATATAGTGGCAATAGACTATGGATCTTTTCTATGACTCCAAATCGAGCTCTCTAAGCTCCCAAAGCCCCGAAGGGCTGAG
>NW_021596340.1:0-259 GCF_001605985.2 Dendrobium catenatum
AAATATTAAAAAGTCTCCGCAAACTGTGTTTTTTTTTAACAGGATATATACTCGCTGCCACTTCCTAGGAGGCATTTGTCAGAGTAACTAATTCCTCGACGAACCTAACAGCTATCTGCCCCACAGGTGCCAAACCCGCAAACCAGTCAAAGGGCATAAAAGTAGAAACATGAAAAGAGAGAACATCAATTATATAGTATAAACTTTTTAAATTAAAAAATTTTATACTATAAAAAGATTTTATAAAGAATTAAAAAAA
>NW_021596341.1:0-304 GCF_001605985.2 Dendrobium catenatum
AAATGATAAATTCTACCTATGGTCAAATTAGGGGTCAACCTGAAGTCAAACTAGAGAGTCCTATTTATCTAAGGTCAAAGATCAAATTCTGATCAGTTTGAGGTATTAAGGGTAATTTTTTGACCTAAAATTTATTTATTGTAATTTTCGGAAGGTCTCGGGGCCTTATTTAGCAGGTTAATTGGGGTTGGTTAATAAAGGGGTTTAACAAGCCCTAAAAATTCCTAGAAAATTTTTAGAGGTTTATGATGTCACTAAGTTTAGGTTTTGAGGTTTTCATATCAATCAGTGATCTATCCTAATC
>NW_021596342.1:0-340 GCF_001605985.2 Dendrobium catenatum
GACTTGAGTCCGGTTTGAACATTGTTGGCCCCTCACATCCAACACCAATCAAATCACACCTTCTACGGATGTGTTTAGTGAAGCATACAACGAATGTAAATGCCCGCTAGTGTCAACAATCATCCAATCGAAGACAAGTACATATATTCCTTACAACTAAAAGATGGTTGATTAGCAGACTAAGTGCAAATATCTACGAATGTGAAACGACCTACAAATAAGTGCAAATACACAAAAAACCCACCTGAGATTGGTGAAAGGTGGTCATGATGCAAAGACAATGATTCTTCTACGAATACTCCAAGGAGCTCGTAGTAGACATAGCGGTCCACCACAAATG
>NW_021596343.1:0-367 GCF_001605985.2 Dendrobium catenatum
GTAATTCTTGTTCCATTCATTCTTAACCACACCAAAGTAAGCAGGATAGGAAACCCATATGTCCTCAAAGATAATTCTTCTCTTATGGGTGTAATTAGCATTGCATAAATTGAGAACCAAAGGGCTATGATCGGATGCAATTCTAGCTAAATGCCTCACATTTAGATTAGAAAAATAGTTCAAAGTAGAAGAGTTAAGAAAGCACCTATCAAGTCTCTCCAAAATGCGAGAACCTCCAGATTTGTTGTTGCACCATATATATCTTGGACCTATGAAGTTGACTTCATGTAAGTCATTGTTGGAAATGAAAGAATACATTTCTCTAGCTCTTTGAGAAAAGCAGAATTTTTTTCCTCCTCTTTTGTCT
>NW_021596344.1:0-529 GCF_001605985.2 Dendrobium catenatum
CTTCCACATTTTCTTCCAAGTTTATTCTATCAATCTTATGGGAGTTATCCTCAATCTCATCTTCAGTAATATTTGGCTCTTCCATATTTCCAGATTCATCAAATATAACATGTGTGGTCTCTTTAATAACCAAAGTTTTTTTGTTGAATACTCTATAAGATTTTTCAACATTTGAATATCGAACAAAAATTCCTTCATCTGATTTTTGATCAAATTTTCCTAAGGCGGATTTTCCTTTATTATGAATGAACACCTTGCAACCAAAAACATACAAATGAGGCAAATTAGGTGTTCTTCCTTTTAGCAACTCATAGGGTGTTTTATTTAATTTAGATCTTACATTCACCATATTCAGAACATAGCATGCAAAGCTAACCGCCTCAGCCCAAAAACATTGCTCGGGCGGCTTCTATTAATGTTCTATTTTTCCTTTCGACTACCCCATTCTGTTGAGGGGTTCTAAGTGCAGAAAAGTTGTGATCAATTCGTTTCTCCTTATAAAAATCTTCAAATCTCTCATTCTCAAATT
>NW_021596345.1:0-222 GCF_001605985.2 Dendrobium catenatum
TGTAAATTAGAGATGTCTACACTACTAGTAGATGGAAAATAATCAATAAAAGGAACCATTTGATTACATATTTGAATTTCTGGAGTAATATTAGCATTAACGTCATAGACTGGTTTGGATCTATAGCAATAGAGGATGGAGGTTCAACGGATTTAATATATTCAAAATTCAACTCAACACCCCTAGAAAATGGGGGAATTTTTTTATTAAGTAAAGGTGATG
>NW_021596346.1:0-207 GCF_001605985.2 Dendrobium catenatum
TGTTAGAATGATATTAAATTTATTAAAATTAATTTAAAATTCACGCAAAATGAATTTTAATTTCTTCATTGTTTATTATATTAATCTCACAAAACACTTAATAATTTTAAAATTTATTCCGATTAAAACTTGATATATCAAAAAAAAATTATTTTGATCGGGCACCAATCTCAAGGTATATTTAAATTGAAAATTTTCAAAATTAAA
>NW_021596347.1:0-3537 GCF_001605985.2 Dendrobium catenatum
ATATAGCTTCAATATGAGCTTCAGTTGACTCTAAACTAAACGGCAATCTTATAATTTTGTATTCTCTTTCTCAAGAATTTCTTTGTAGTCTAAAGGGTACTGTTCTCTACTGCAACAATCTTCAAAGCATTCTTCTACTGAGTTATTTTTGCACAAGCTTTAATCAACTCATGGCGCGAAGGTTACTGCCTAATTTTGAAAGCAAAAAAGCTAAAAAAAAGAAGAAGAAGAAGAAACTCATTAGTAAAACGACCACAGCATTGCTGATTTCTGAACATTACAAATACCAAAACACACTTCCAGTTTTTGCCTAAAGAACCAAAAAAAAAACATCCATTTGCAGGATACA
The DNA here is from genome assembly GCF_001605985.2 of Dendrobium catenatum. Classification (NCBI taxonomy): domain Eukaryota; kingdom Viridiplantae; phylum Streptophyta; class Magnoliopsida; order Asparagales; family Orchidaceae; genus Dendrobium; species Dendrobium catenatum. The sequence continues at coordinate 350 of NW_021596347.1, forward strand.
TCACAACTAACCACTACTCCACAACACAGAGGCAAAGAACTTAGCCAAATGCATAAAAAACTAAACTGCTACAGAGTTTCACCATCTAACTTAGATAACGCTGCAATGGAACTTTGCTCATATGACTTCTCCCAATTTCCACCATCAAACAATTTGACCTCAACATTTGAAATTGTCCCATCATCAACACACTTAACAGTGACGGCGATACCGTCGGGGTTCGACCTCGGTATGTAGAAAGAGGTTATTCCACAGATCTTACAGAACAGGTGTTTTGCTGCGTGGGAGCCAAAGGTATAGGTAGTGAGATATTGTTCAGAATCTCCAATTAGTTTGAATCTGGAAGATGGAACAATAAAGTGAATGTTGCCTCTCATTGAACAATTTGAGCAGTTGCACTGCCATACTACAACACTTGGAGGAGCTTCAACTTGCCATCTTACTTTCTTGCAGTGGCATCCCCCACTGTGAATAATAGTTCCAGAACTCATTAGCAAATATTGATCTGGTGTTCATAAGCTCGTTGTAAGTAGTAATAAACATTTGTTAGTAAAAGTAAATAATAATGAAAAGAGATCAATTAGGGGGTACAAATTGGCACAAAATGAAAAGTAGGAAGGTAATTGTCAAGCAGAAATACGCTTTGTTAAAAAGACACAAGTTTGTGTTAGAATGAATTCTTCATCCACCGTTGCTTAGTTTAGTTGGTGGACGAGCACAGTTGGGAACCCCCAATCCGTGCTTGATTCCCCTTGAGCGACAGCGCCTCTTAAGTGGGGCCAATCAAGTGCATGCCAGGAGTTTCTGGGGTGGGTGCTTCTTCTAGGTTAGCCGAGGATTAGTCACGCCGCCAAGCGCTCTTCGGGGATGACAGCGAGTGGAAAAAAAAAAAAAAGAATGAATTCTTCTTTAGTGGATTTAAGCCCAATGAGGCAAGTTCGATGGCCATCCCTTCAGTTCATTTACACCAACTCTTTTTGTCTGATTATGGAAAATCTATCGTCACATGTTTCAAAAAGGAATGTGAAAAAGAAGCTTAAAATATTCATGTTTTAGTGGGTACATAAGCTAAGTAAAGACACAACTCTTTAATCGCAAGTTAAATGCAGCTAATATTACTGCATTTAGAATTTTGGTGTTCTTGCCATAAGAGAAAAGCTATGCTTCCTAAAATACCAACACTAAAAACTAATTTCATATAACTGACACAAGCTCTTCGATGTGGTAGTCAATAAAAACTCTTCAAGCAAATGTGCATGAAAACTTCTAAACTTGATTGGTCCACCCATAAAAGTGGGTTCAAAATTGTTTTTATATAGATTTTTTTGGGGAGTATAGCATTCACTAGTTAAACAACCCTTTAAGGAAAAAAAAAAAAAAAGTGTTAGCAGCTCAAGATCAATTTCTGTATCAAAAATGCAAGACATGAGCATAATAGACACAACTCATCTTGGTCTGTTGGTTTGAGCATCTACAGTCGAATACCTAACATGCGTTTGGCATTGCTGGTTTGCTCCATTCGATCGTAAAAAAAAAAAAAAAAAAAGTTATTCAGGTAAGGGTGAACAATGAGACGCCAACTGTTCACCCGCTTTTTTAATCTGAAAATTAGGTTAGAAAAAATAAAATTAAATATACGAAAGAATATATACAAATTATTCTTTTTTCGGTGTTAGAAAATAGAATTTGGTTGGAAACGAGTTACTTTATTTTGGTGTATTACTTCATTTTTCAGTGAAAATTGAGTTTTCGATTGGAGATGTCCTTAGGAGCTTTGGCTATCAATCAAGATGTTTTGAATTCGAGTCTTACATACATGATATGTGTCTGTCCCAAAAAAAAGAGCAATATAGGACATTTGCTCAGGAAAAATAATTCATTTGTAAATTAACTACCAGAAAACTATTTTACACAATGAAATGTCACTCAAAACACATTGTTCTGAGGCAATATTGTACTGACTACTATTTCTAATCAAAAGTCCTTCAGCTTTGATCATTTGTGTTGCGATTCCTCAGCAAAAACAAATAATAACTAAAATGGTACATCCACTTTATGGCTGATTTTCATGCAGCAACTCTTTTTGAATTTCATAATAATCATTCAAAGAAGGATTTTGAAAAGTATCTTTAAAAGGCCAATCACGCCGGAGTATTTCGGAAGTCTAAGCATCTCAAACGAGAGCGGAAGAATGGAAGAAAGAACAAACAGGAAGAGAACGGCAAATATAGGAGGGAATAAAGGGGATTTAAGAAGAACGGCTCACCTGTCTTCAAGGAGGCGAGGAGATGGGAAGGAAGCTCAGGAAGGGCAGTTGGCTGCTTGATCGAAACAGATGTAAAACTGAAGCTGTGAAGGGATCAAGGGATGTTTTTGACAAATATTAATTGTTGAGGATTTTATGGCATTATCTATAGGGGTGTAACCGAGTTGAGCTCGAGTCAAATAGTGTTCGAGCTCGAACTTGAGCTCAAACTCTAGTGGAGCTCAATTTTACAAATATTAATTGTTTAGGATTTTATGACATTATCAAGGGGTTTAAACGAGCTCGAGTCAGTTCGAGCTCGACTCGTGAGTCAAATATCGAGCTAGAACACGAGTCGAGCTCATGCAGGACTCGTGATACCGTAAGAAGCTCATCGGGTCGCTCGTCAAGCCGCTCGTCTGATATTCCTACCCGATTTTTTGTTTTGCTGCGCCTAGTTTCATATCTCAGTTTTTGCACATATGAAGAGAAGAAGCTACCGCTTTTGGAGAAAAGAAGGCTACAACACCATAATGCTTTTTATGTGGAATCAAGAGTATAATAAGTTATTATATTATTTGTGAGAAAAGAGATATTTGAAAGAAATTTTTTGAATTTTTATATAGAGGTGCCTTTTTGGGAGAAAAGAATATTGATGTCAAACTTAATTTTTCTAAAATTTAATTTATCACTTTTAAGTGTAATAAGAACATTAATAATTAAAAATATTAGCTCAAAAATTTATTTTTGAGCTATCAAACTCGACTCGTGAGCTCTGTTCACAAGTCCATAAATGAGTTGAGCTCGAACCGCTTGCAGTCGACTCGGCTCACATACACCCCTAGCATTATCACCTCTTTACAACGACGTGATAAGACTAAAGAGGGAAATGCGTTAAAATGAAGATTCTATAAGCAAATTTAATTTTATTAAAAAAAGTTAA
>NW_021596348.1:0-739 GCF_001605985.2 Dendrobium catenatum
TCACCCACTGAAAGTCACCTTGGAAGATCTGTACAATGGTACTTCGAAGAAACTCTCTCTTTCTCGGAACGTTCTTTGCTCCAAATGCAAAGGGTGAGTACCAGTTTCTTCTTCAGTTCAAAGGGTTTCTGTTACATACTGAACCTGATCATTACATCAAATGCTTTTCATGTGCTACAGGAAGGGATCGAAATCCGGTGCTTCAATGAAGTGTTCTGGTTGTCAGGGTACAGGTATGAAGGTCTCAATTCGCCATTTGGGTCCCTCCATGATTCAACAAATGCAACACCCTTGCAATGAGTGCAAAGGAACTGGTGAGACCATCAATGAGAAAGACCGCTGCCCACAGTGCAAGGGGGAGAAGGTTGTCCAGGAAAAGAAGGTTCTTGATGTTGTAGTTGAGAAGGGGATGCAGAATGCGCAGAAAATCACCTTCCCTGGTGAGGCTGATGAGGCGGTACGTTTCGATTTGTCCCCTTCTACTTCATTTTCTTTAGGCTAAATATTGTGTTGTCAAACCACCAACATTATTTAAAGAATAATATTGATTATCGAATGAAGTCTGTTTGTTTAAATGTGGTTATAGCAATGTAATATTGTCTAGATTTAATGATATTTTTGTTAATTTTTGCTCTCATTTTAGCTGTGGTCGGATAGTCTGATATGAATTTCATTTATGAAATTATTATGTAAAGAAGCTGCACATATGCAGATGATATGATATTACGGCTTCGTTTGG
>NW_021596349.1:0-227 GCF_001605985.2 Dendrobium catenatum
AGGCAATGAATGATTATTGGAGAATTGTGTTTTCTTGCTTGGAGCATTGTGAGAACTTGTGAGTTCTAGTGGACAGCTTCCTTGGAGAGGAAGGAGATGGCGCAATACCCACCAACTTAGATAAGTCGATTTCGTGGCTTTTCCTTAATCCTCTTTGTTTTTCTCCTATCTCTTTTCCCCAACCATTACCCACCGGTTTCCTCCACCTCACCCACCAATTTTCCCAC
>NW_021596350.1:0-1373 GCF_001605985.2 Dendrobium catenatum
TTATGAATTTCTCCCTACTCATCATCATCACCTTTGTCCTCATCTTCTTATTTTTATGGCTTTATCGATGCTATTGATATCAATGGTGCACTAAGGTAGAACTCATAAGGTGGGGGTTACAAGGAACCCATTTCACTGACCATGTGAGTTAATCTCCCAGGTCATAAACATTATATTAATACTACTATTTGTGTTGGAGCACAATATGGTCATAATATTAGTACATGCCCTACTTTAATCATGTGGCCTGTTGCGTGAAACCATCAATAAAATCCTAGATATGATCCACTTTTTCCTAGAAGATCACTATATAATATAATAGCATCCAAGAATCTCTAACTCAATGGTAATAAGGTTATGTTCGTTGGTTTTATCCCTCTCCTTATTATGAAGAGGAAATTTTGAAGGACTTGATTTTAGATATAGTAAGTACAGAATAAGGAAAAATCTACTCCTCCCTCAGGTTTCCTATAGCTTTAGCAGCAACACACAATTATAAATTAAGTAGGAATGACCTAACCTTACTATTGTTATCCCCCTAAGCATGCACTAAATGGATTGAAGACTACCTTCCTATAGTCGATTGGGAAATCCTTTTGGATATATTAGTTTAAAGTTGTCTTATCCTTAGTAACTTCACTGATATTCCAATTGGGCATTAAATTTAGAAAAATAAAGTAATGCAAGGGTTTAGATTCCTAGTTTAAGATAGAGGTAGAGAAATTTACTATCATATCCTCCCTTCTCTTCCACTGAGCATTTTAATTTTTATATGTTTTGAACCTAAGGATTTCACATAGTCTATAGGGGAGATGCAAAATATTTAGGTAATCATCTAATCAACTTCGTAGTTAGTAGTTTAGAAAGCTTGGTTGATAGCAACAGAGGTGAACGATACCAACTTTTATCTAACAAATACAAAGTCATCTTGAGGCTCCTTTGTGTTGAAAAAAAATTTCTTACATGATTAGGACAACAGTGTGTGGTTGACTTACTAGGACATCTTAATTTATGTGGACAATTAGGGCCTTTACCACTCCCTAACGTTAAGAAAATGTAGCTCTGGGATGATAGATAGTTTTATAAACAATAAGGTTATTATATTTCTCATATGCTGTGGAACTTATAAACCTCTTAACATCATAAGATGTTAATCTTATTATTTACCTACCAGCATCTCAAAACATAACTCGTTATGTTCAACATATAGAAAGGTCATACCATGTTAAATTAGGATAGACCATGCCTAAGTTCTATGTTTTGGGAAAATTTAGAGTTCTTTCAATTGTAATTTGAAATAAATAATGGAGCTTCTAATTAACTTCAGGAAAAAAAAATCATCCATTTTTTTTTATTTCAACAAAATGTATATA
>NW_021596351.1:0-374 GCF_001605985.2 Dendrobium catenatum
TAAGACTTTTATTATACTACACCAATATTTTTCAACAACAAGATAATTTTTATTCAATAAAAACCCTACAAATTTCAAAACCCCCATTATAATTTTTTTGAAATATATTCAAAACATGCATAATCAAAATCTTTATAATATATAAAACGTTACACTGTGAAAGTTTTATAGTGAAAGTTATAATTGGCCACTAATTTTGCCTCCAAGTTGTTGCTGAACATGGACAACCAAGCTTATATGCCCCTTATTTGCCTGATACACTTGCCACTAGCTGGATCCAACCACCTCTCTTATCATGGATCCTCTAGCCTCTTACTGCTCTTACCGGCTAGGTCCTTCGGCCACCCACACTATCTACGAAGCCAAACGAAAGG
>NW_021596352.1:0-979 GCF_001605985.2 Dendrobium catenatum
GGTTCCTGGGCCTTTTAAAGAGACAACGGTGCCATGAGCGGTACACTGAGAACACAAGTTGGTTGACTATAGTTTCATAAAGCTAGCAATCAGACAAGAAAGGCTTGTTTTAATTAAATTAATTTGATATAATGGGTCACATTTAATAAACAAAACATTATAAAGAAAACAAAATTATAAGGTTAATATAATTAAATTATTTACTCATTAAAATTTATTAAAACATTTTATTAATTCTACCCCTCCTGGCCAAGATTTATTAAAACATCGTTTTGTGTCTCACTGCATCGCAATCATCTATTTCATCATGGATTGTTTATTATGTGCAGAGTCCGAATGGTATTCGGATACCAATAAAAATGTGTCATGTCACTTTAAAAATGTATCATGCTCGGTACCGAGCTTGGTACCCGCGCTCGATACTGCTCGGTACCGAGCACGTAACCGGACTAAAAACCGTCCGGTGTCCATACATAATAATAGCTCCTCATCATGATTTACAATTTTCACTATAATCATAATTTTGGAGTAATTAATTTGGACGGTTTTGAATGGCTTGATTTAATTTCCCTTGATTTGATTTATTTATCCAATATTTAATTCAAAAGATTTAATAAATGACAACCATTAAAAAAAAACACGAAGTGGCCTTCCTCGCTAGTCACAAGACCAATCAGCCAACTACACTTGTCTTCGCTGCCAGCCTGCTACAAGGCTATTTGGGAACGAATGAAAACGAAATTCACCCACCCAAAGTTTAAACTGAATACAAAATCAACTATAAATAAAATCATCCACATAATTACAGCATATAATAAAAAAGTTTAAATAACAATTATAAACTAATAGAATACGTCTTTGCACTTAGAAAACATTATAATGAGGTTAAGGTTAACAACCCACACTACAAGAAAATAGGTAATTAGCTACCAACAAAATTGATCGCTAAAAATATTAATTTGGACGCTAAAGCAAATAA
>NW_021596353.1:0-335 GCF_001605985.2 Dendrobium catenatum
TTGACCTTTCCTTAATTTGACATCTGATTTTGTTGAAATTTTTTTTACTAAACTACTATATTGGAGTCTACTCATTGCTGAGTTAATTTAACTTGACAATCACGGCATTAATCAGGTCAAAAGCCTGCCTTGATTCACGTGCTGATTTTCTCGATATTTGTGCACATCGCATCGTTTAGCGTTTCAATTTTGTCGAACATCAAAATTAGACAAGTTAATAGTGAATTTAGTGTATTGTCTATGTTCTGGTCGCAATGAGGTCATCCGTTTCGCGACTGGACGTCGTTTGAGCAATGCTGAGGATAATTTTTTTACTGGACCGCCTCGATTTGCGT
>NW_021596354.1:0-311 GCF_001605985.2 Dendrobium catenatum
ATATTTTTTTTAGTGTCACCGTTGGCCACTTTCATCATTGTCTTCTCGGCCGCCACCGTTGCCCTGCCACCATCACCACATAAATAAACAGAAACAACATATTTTTAAATATCAACTATTTTTTATTTTAAATTAAAACATAAACAAAATAAAAATAAAAAATGACCCTTAATGTCAGCTAAACATTCCACATTTCAAAGGAAGTAATTGATCCAACTTCTCATAATAGCAAGAAATCTTCAGGGCCTTTCGTCAGGAGGATTGCATCATGACAGAAGCCTCCCACGCGGCGGCTGGGATCGCGAAGTCCT
>NW_021596355.1:0-765 GCF_001605985.2 Dendrobium catenatum
TCTCATGATTACACTGTAAAGTAAGTGGACACATGGATAATCCAGATTTGACCGTTAATGATCAATGGTGAGAAACATTTGCACGATCAGGTTTAGCAACACTACAACACATGGCATGATGGAATGTGGCTTGCTTAATACCTACAGGTTTGCTTAATACATCCCCGCAAGCTAACAGGAGTTACAGAAATAGTTAGCTTGTTTCATAACTGAGCAAACAGAGGAATAGAGAGGGATTTAGTAAATAAATCAGCCAACTGATCTTGAATATAAATATGAGAAATCTTTAAGACCTGATTTTTAATGCAATCCCTAACAAAATGAAAATCAATTTCTATATGCTTGGTTCTAGCACGAAAAATGGGATTGTTAGCCAATGATATAACATATATGTTATTGCAAAAAAGAATTGTAGGTTGAGAAATAAAGATATTGAACTCATGCAATAAACGATGAAGCCAGATGAGATCAGTGGCAGCGGTGGCAAGAGCACGATATTCAGCCTATTTGATGATCGAGCCACAATTTTCTATGTCTTGATAAACCAGGAAATAAGAGTTTCTCCAAGAAACGCACAATATTTATAAGTAGATTTGTGATCTGTTGGATCACCAGCACAATTGGAATCAGAATAAGCAGTTAGGTCAAGTAAACCAGAACAAATTGGAATTCCGAATGATAAAGTGCCCTCTATGTAACGAAGAAGTCGTTTAAGTAGTTTGAAACCATCTCCAAGCGGTTGATGTATATGTTTAAATAACTTTT
>NW_021596356.1:0-249 GCF_001605985.2 Dendrobium catenatum
ATAATAGCAGCAATGGATTTAGGTATTGGTAGAAATTGGATTTAGGTTTGTGAATTTGGGAAGTTTGGATATTTGGAAAATTTAGTATTTAAAATAGAAATTTTCACCATCCAACACTTAAAGCGGATGGTGGGGGAATGGATGATGGACCTGATCAAGATCCCATGGTTTCGTCGTCGCGGGCCATCCTGGTCCCTGGTCTACTTAGTCATAGGAGGTAGTCGACCCAACCTGATAGAAGGATCCTTG
>NW_021596357.1:0-376 GCF_001605985.2 Dendrobium catenatum
TATTACCTAAATAATATTTAAAATTTCAGATTTTATTATCAATAATTTTATATACAACTATTCTAAAAATTTCATAACTATATTCTAAGTTTTATATATCAAAATTTTGTAAATATCAAATTTATTACCTTCTTCCTTCTCTCCAAGCCCTAAAACGCACGCACACGACTCCCCCTCAACTGGCTTGGTCACAGGTGCCTACTTTCTTCCGCTCCCTTTCTTTTCTCTCTATTCCTTTAGTCTTCTTCTTCGTCTCGGCTGATTTTTATTTGCTCGTATGATTCCACTGGAGTGAATGAATTGCACTTATTCCTCACGAGGAGTCGCTACTTCTCATTTCTGAATATGTTTCCTCGCTTATTCGCACAAATGAGTC
>NW_021596358.1:0-378 GCF_001605985.2 Dendrobium catenatum
TTGATTTTAATTTAGGAGATAAATTATATATAATTAAATTTTGATGTATTTATATATTTAATATTTAAATTTTTATATTTTGATATATAATGCTCAAATAATTTAAGTCACACAAAAATATCAATAAAATTAACTTATCTAAAATATAATTCATATTTTTACAAATATGTTTTGATGTGATTCAGACATTAAAGTGATTATGATAAATATAAAAGTTTATGAATTAGATATATAAATGTGTAAAAGTTTTATGGTATGCTTGTGAACTCCCTTTTATTTTATTTTCTATATGATAAGAATAATATAATATCATCAAAGGAATTTTTTTAACATTAATTTGATTTGATGAATCAGCCTTTATTGCATGCTAGAATATCA
>NW_021596359.1:0-299 GCF_001605985.2 Dendrobium catenatum
ATTTCTCTACCGCCGCGAATATTCCAGGACGCAACATTTCTATTTAACCACTCTTTTTCAAGAAAATTTTATGCTATGATGCTACTTTTTGCAACAACTTTCAAAAAAGTTACTTTCTTCACATCAGTTTTATGGTCACCTTTATAAAATGCTACAGCTATTCCAAACGGTCTTAGTTTCTTTGCTTTCAGGCAAATACAAGCTGTAGCTCAGAAAATACAAATAACTTTACAAATTTTTATTCCATATCCTTTGAATTTCTACAATTTATTTTTGAACTGTCTGTTGTTGACTTGGAG
>NW_021596360.1:0-2589 GCF_001605985.2 Dendrobium catenatum
GTCCATGGAGAATGGATGATGATTTCACTAAATTGAAAAATAATAGAGAATTACAATGGGTTCTCTCTTCCTCTAGTACACCCAATAGTAGCCCCAAGGATATATTTATAGATTTAAGCCAAAGTAAATTAGGAAAGCTTCATAATCTAATCCTAATCAAATTCCAATAAAATCCCTAATTAATGCAATAATTAGACCCCCTTAATTAATACATCAATCAAATCTCCAATCAATTTAACTTAATTAGGGAAATAATTTATTCCCTAGTCAATTATAATAATGAGCCATTAAAGCCTTCCAAACTAAGGCTTATTTATATTTGGAAATAATTCCAAATCAACAATCTCCACATCATATTTTACTTTAGAAAGTGGAAGAAGTGACCAATCACGCTCCAATATCAGAATGACTACATCGAGATGGTTGCCTACATCCCCCCCTAAGGGATCAAGCCGAGTGTGGCTCTTCAAACAAGTGGACAATCAATCATTAGTCATACACCACTGCCTTGGTGATTGCATCTCCAAGCCTGCATCAACTGTATCTTCCAAATATCTAAAGATACTCTGCACAGTTTGCCAATGACTCCTTATATCATGTATGAACCTGCTCACAATGCCAACTACTTGTGCAATGCCTAGATCGAGTTGCTCCAAAATCAGACCATATTGTGCTACAAGTGCCAAATAACCATGGGATGAGGGATTCTTAACCAATGGGGATAACACCTCATCATACGCAATCCCTTCCCGTTGCACAGAGCCTTTTGACACCAACCTAACCTCGTACTTCACATCAGCTTCATGAGATCCTTCCTCCTTTGCATGCAACCATTTGGACCCAATGAATTTTATTACTACAGAGAGCTTCACCAAACTCCAAGTAGTATCCTTTTGAAGAGACTCAATCCCTTCATTCATTGCCCTCTTCATATATCACCATCAAGACTATTCATCGATTTCTTATTGTGACTAGGAACTTCAGCCTCTATGGCTGAAAATACAAATGCAATGTAATCTCTCAACCAAGATGGTCCCAATCTGCAGCTAAATTAGGTACCTAGGTAGAAATGATCAGGCTTTGTGGAGCAAATGGAGTTGTATGAAACTCCAACTTATGTAGTGCATCTATGATTCCAGTGGAACTCTCCACCTACTTAGAGTTTTGAGTCTTCAACATGCTCACATCATTGAAAGTAACATCCTTACTAATGACAACCTTCTTCTCTACCATATCATTAAGTTTGAAGCCTTTAACTCCATGCCCGAAGCTAATAAAGATCACATTCTTTACCCTAAGTTCCAGTTTATCGTTCTGAACATGATAATATGCTGGACACCCAAACACTCTCAAGTGCTCATAATCTCTAGCAGGATATCCCGACCATATCCCCTTTGAGGTCTTCTTCCCAATAGCTACAGAAGACAGATAGTTCACCAAGTGATACGCATAGTATATCACATCAGCTCAATAAACTTTATCAAATTCTGCATTCGATAACATACACTAAACTTTCTCCACCATAGTCCGGTCCATCCTTTTTGCCACACCGTTCTATTGTGGTGTCTCTTTAACAATGAAGTGATGCTCTATCCCAGATCTTAGTCACTTTTTCAAAAATGCATCTGAAGTGTATTCGCCCCTAATATCTGATCTAATACATCGAATCCTTTTGCTAGTCTTAGTCTCAATCCACTTCTTTTAAGTTCTGAAAATCTCCAGTACCTTGCTTTTGCACCAAATGGTGTACACCCAAATATATTTAGAGTAATCATCAATAAAAGAGAAAAAGTATCACCACTCGCCGAATGATGTTATCTTTGTTGGGCCCCAAACATATGTGTGAACATACTCCAAGATATCCTTTGTACTACGGTTGAAAGTACCAAAGGAGATTCATGAGGTTTCTTATGTCATTGATGTTAAAATCCATAGGTATACACCTCAATGTATTTTAGGTTTATAATAAGAAAATAATATGAATAAGATTTCAAAGAGATTTTTTATGAAAGACTATTCACCAAGTGAACCAACTCAAAGATTAACTTTGAAAGGAGTTAGTGAATAATATCAAATATACTTCTATTGTTGGAAGATATATGCATGCTTAGGTTAGTACTAGACCTGACATTGTATTTGTTGCGGGGATTTTAGGATGATATTATAGTAATCAATGAATAGACCATTAGAGAGTTCCAAAAAAAGTTATTAGGTATTTTCAATGAAAAACAATCACATTCTTATGGAAAAAAATACCTTAATTATCACTTTTACTATATAAGTAGAGTTCATCTCCTATTTTGAGACTACTTCATATGGTGTATGGTTAAAAAGTTTCTTTTTTGTACTTAGAGTAATATATTATATTTCTAGGCCATTATTTTTTTTTTCTTATAAAAATTGAATAGTTATCTTTGTGGCTAAGAACATAAGTAGAAGTCAAAGAAAAGGCATCTATATTAAGTACTTAGTCATAAATGGACATTTAAAAATATGAGTTGAATGATCAAAGTTGCATAAGGAAAACTTGTGTCAATTAAAAATAAGGAAGCTATATGTTAGATGTTGTGGGATCTTATTGGTTTTGAA
>NW_021596361.1:0-257 GCF_001605985.2 Dendrobium catenatum
GCTTGTACACATGTTGCGGATCCGGTGGCGTTGTTCTAATTCAGGTTTCATTTATAGCACATAGAAGATATCCCTTTGCTGTTAATATCCCACTCAACATAGCTTACAAAAAATGCTTGTTCAATGGATAGTAGGAGATCATGCTAGTATTCGTAGGAGAATTATCTTATCTGCTATAATTTCTCCTATTCTTTCCTGTAGGAGATTGTGTTTTTGCTTCTAGGCTAGTTGTTATGGGCACTACAAATTCCCTAATC
>NW_021596362.1:0-221 GCF_001605985.2 Dendrobium catenatum
GAAAGGAGGAGAAGTTGCACCTGGATGTGGCAGAAGTCTCTCTGAACTCAGTAGTGGGATTCACTCCGAGTTACACTATGAAAGTGAAAGGAGAGATAGTTGACCGTGAGGTGGTTGTACTAATTGATAGTAATTGATAGTAAGGCTACCCACAATTTTATTTCCACTCAGGTTGTCAACCAACTGGGAGTGAAATTGGTGGACACCGGTTATTATGGGGT
>NW_021596363.1:0-565 GCF_001605985.2 Dendrobium catenatum
GTACTAAAACTTCAGGTAAATCACACTCCAGATTATTGAAGACTTCAAATCAGATCAGATTAGGGTTTATTATCAATGAAGTCTATATTTTTAATTTTATTGAGTCTAAGATAGTGTGATTGTAATTGAGTAACGGTGCACACACATATTGGGGGAGTGTTTAAAATTGTAAAATTTGTAAATAGATTGTACTGTACAAACTCATTTCATACTGGACGATTTGTTCAGTTATTTTCCCCTTCGAGCAGTCAAAGGAACTACAGGTAGAAAATTTTTCTAAGTACGGTTCATACTGTATGAAGCTTCCTTCATACATACGCCATCTAGAGTATGAAAATGTGAGGTCCCTTTCTATCCAGATGAATTCAAATTTTTTCTAAATTGATTGTAATGTATGATGTCGTCATCGTATGTACGTCATCCATAGTATGAATTGGACGGGTCCCTTTTTATCCTGACAAACTTGAAAAATTTTTGAACTGATCATACTATATGATGTCGTCATCGTACGTACTTCATCCAGAGTACAAATTTAATGGGTCCCTTTTTTGTCCCGACGAACTTA
>NW_021596364.1:0-220 GCF_001605985.2 Dendrobium catenatum
AATGACTCACAAATAAAATAGGTCATATACTATTGAATTCTAGCCATGACAAAGCAAGCTCGAGATCAATATTTTGAATACTTTTAAGATTTCTTTAATTTAAGGCAGGTCACGAAATAGCTAATTAACTTCCAACTGAATAGAAGGTAAACACCTCAATAATTTTTTTTTCTTATTTTATTCAAAATGTACATATAAATAAGAAAATTTGATTCATTGT
>NW_021596365.1:0-360 GCF_001605985.2 Dendrobium catenatum
TTATTTGTTTTGTTGTGTTAGTGTTTATTTTAGTATTCGTCTTAGTTATGTTTGTTTGTGTTAGTTGTTTTTGTTGTTGTTTTTGATATTATGAAATGATCATGTAATCTTTCTCATTAATATAGATACACGTCGTAGTTGATTTAATTTTGGTTTATTTTTGGAATCTGGTTAATTTTTATGAATTTTATTAGTCTTTTTTTTAATCTTAATTGTGCTTAAATCAGATTGTAATTTAAGATTAATTACATTAGAAAATCTAGTCTTTCTAAATTTTAAAGTTGTTTATAACTTGTTATAATTAAAACTTTTAAATTTATGTATATTCATTTAGACTACATAAAAGTTATTATTATTATT
>NW_021596366.1:0-255 GCF_001605985.2 Dendrobium catenatum
TCCGATCAGAAAAGCCCGCGAAAACCAAAAATAAAAATCAAGAACAGTTTCTCTCTAGAAAAATCCACAGCTTCTCTCTCTAATTGAAAATCTTCTATTTTTAGTTGTAATAATTTTCTATTATAATAGTTTTAATTAAAAAAAGTATGTTTTTTTTTAATTTATTTTCTTTCTTATTACAAATTTTGGGGCATAAACTGAAGGAGAGAAAAACACTTAAGTAAAAATAATATAATTTATTTAAAAATATCACTT
>NW_021596367.1:0-245 GCF_001605985.2 Dendrobium catenatum
TTTTGCCAATTCTATCCCCTAGGAAAGACATCATTTGCAATTAATGTGTTTAATTAATGATAAACACTAGCTTTTAACTTGGCAAGATCTTGCAGTTTTTCATTCTTTTACATAAAAATTCTGATATCTCTTATGCATATTGACAAGTGCGAGAGGATAATTATCAATAACAAGATATGTCAATAAGCTAAATTAAAAAAATATATAATTGTTGCGGACTAGAAAATACGCGGCGATAGAGATTT
>NW_021596368.1:0-252 GCF_001605985.2 Dendrobium catenatum
GCCCCTGTAGCTAGACTTGAAGCAATTAGGGTTTTGATAGCCATTGCCTGTTTTAAAGGATTCAAATTATATCAAATGGATGTGAAAAGTGCCTTTTTAAATGGGGTAATTAAAGAGGATGTTTCTGTAAAACAACCTCCAGATTTTGAAAATTCTAAATACCCAAATCATGTTTTCAAATTGAAAAATGCATTATATGATTTAAAGCAGGCATCAAGGGCTTGGTATGAGAGGTTAAGCACCTTTCTACTT
>NW_021596369.1:0-542 GCF_001605985.2 Dendrobium catenatum
TAAAGAAGAAGAATGGTCAGATTCGCATCTGTATCGACTTCCGGGACATCAATAAGGCGTGCCCAAAAGATGACTTTCCGCTTCCTGTGTTTGAACTCTTGGTGGATAGTACATCAAATTTTGATATGTTCTCATTTATGGATGGATCGTCGGCTACAACCAGATCAAGATGGCACATGAAGATGAGAAGCATACGGCATTTAGAACACCCATCGGTATATTCTGCTATACGGTCATGCCCTTTGGCCTAAAAAATGCTGGTGCCACCTACCAACGGGCAATGACACGTATCTTTGATGAGTTAATACACCAGAAGGTCGAGTGTTATGTGGATGACCTGGTTGTTAAAAGTATTGATCGTAAGGATCACTTAAATGACCTAAGAATCGTATTTGAGAGAATCAGAAAGTTTGATCTGAAGATGAACCCTCTCAAATGCGCCTTTAGTGTTTCTTCTGGCAAATTTTTAGGGTATGTAGTCTGTCATCGAGGAATCAAAATTGATCCAAACAAGATCAAGGCGATTATAGAGATGCCGCCAC
>NW_021596370.1:0-219 GCF_001605985.2 Dendrobium catenatum
GACCAAACCACTATAAATTTCTGTGTTCTTGTTTCTTGTTTCCGCACTTTTAATTCCGCATTTATTTTTGTGGTGTGATTTTGGTTTATGCGATTTTTATTCTTAGTCAAAAGAAATTTTAAAATACCAATTCACCCCCCTTCTTGGTTAGCTTGGGCCAGTTCTATAGGGCTTAACATCCTTAATGAACTTTCACTCACAAGCAATCTAGAAGGAATA
>NW_021596371.1:0-271 GCF_001605985.2 Dendrobium catenatum
ACATTATTCAGATATTTTTATTTGGAAATATCCAACTCTACCAAAACCCTAGCAATCGATGGTCTAGTACCATGAGTAGTGGTGTTATCTGTTTGTAAGGGTCTACCAAATAAAGATCCTAGCCCTTGAAGGATTCTAGGAGAGAAAAGGCGAGGTCTTAAATAAGGGCACGAGACCCTAACTGGCATGATAGGCGATTCCTCATGTACATCAAATAAAGGGGACCATTTAATAAGCTTCATGAAATAATTGTACATATAGTAAAAATGGT
>NW_021596372.1:0-410 GCF_001605985.2 Dendrobium catenatum
AACAATCACACTTCTTGAATATTGTGGCTGGATATTCATCAGAATCTCATTTTGATCCTTCGGGGCCATATGAATTTCTCTTTAGCATCCGGTCATAATATTTAAGATGAATTTCATAATTCTAAATCTGAATACCATTTTGAAATTTTATTTTCACCTCTCGAGGTGATATACTTTTTCTAATGAGACAATTCGATTTTAGAATTTAATTTGAGGTCCAAAAAAAAACTAATATTTTCAAAACCTGTTTTCAAAATTTCACCAACAATGGCTAGGACTACTAAGGCATTTAATCCCATTTGCTCCCCTAGCTTTTGTCTCTCAATGTCAGTGTCGGCCCAGCAAAGTGCTTTCATAGTTGATGTTCTTTTTTATCTCTACATATTTCACTACTCCATCAATATGAATCA
>NW_021596373.1:0-224 GCF_001605985.2 Dendrobium catenatum
TAGGATCATATACTCATCACCTAAGTCATTCTTCTTCCAAGAATGATATACAATGCTCTTAGCTGTTGGGTAGGATCTCCAAGTATCTTCAAATTTAATGGCCTTCGACTTGAACCGCATCCTTTCATCCATCTTAATAACAATAAGACAACGGTCAGATGCCATTCTAGCAAGATGTCTGGTAACTAAAAGTTCGTTAGGGATGTTAAGCCCTATGAACTTAG
>NW_021596374.1:0-293 GCF_001605985.2 Dendrobium catenatum
GTCTTTACGATGAAGTGCTTCTCTTATCATCTGTCATGGAGAAATTATTCTGTGCGTTCACCGAATCGTCTGAAGGCAAATCAGAATGCGTCATGTCACTCGGTACAAAAAAAAATAATGTAGCACGCTGATTTGCCTTCAGACGCCATATGGTACTGCACAAAATAATTTTTCCTGTTGCTAGCTCATCGATTGTCGCTACCACTAGCTGATATCAACAATCGATGCCACCTGTCATTAGCAATCGCTTGCTATTGTGGTTGTCGATTGGCCAGCCAGTGCCAAGCTGTGAC
>NW_021596375.1:0-552 GCF_001605985.2 Dendrobium catenatum
GCTCTTGCTTGGGTCCAGTTCAATTTCACTTTACTTGGGTTCAAATTTTATTAAGTCATTTAGATTTTGTTCAAAGTCCAAGTACAAGTCCCATTTTGTTCTCTTTAGTTCAAATGAGATCCAAATGTAGCATTGCGTTCACCCGAAATTTCGGCACCCTTCTGGCGTCTCCCCCGTTTAGGGGAAAACTAAGAAAAACTGGGCCTTTCCCACCACGCTAAGAAAAGCGTGTATGGTAGGTGCCCTCTTTCGAGGACAATGCGGCCGTGTAACTTTTTGATCCCCCACCACGCTAAGAAAAGCGTGTATGGTTATTTTTTGAAAACATTTTGCAAGAAAGTATTTTTTTTTTTGAAAATATTTTGTAAGAAAAACTGTTATTTCCCCGCAAGCGGGTACTTATGGGTATCCCCGCTTCGTCGTGCGCATCGCACCGGGCTCCTTTCCCACCACGCTAAGAAAATCGTGTATAGGCGAGGTTTCCAAGGCAATACGAACTTCGAAGAAGAGATTTCGGTGATTACCCGCTTCGTCGCAAGCGTCGTGACGCAC
>NW_021596376.1:0-255 GCF_001605985.2 Dendrobium catenatum
ACTAGTAGATCTAATCCTAAGGGAAGGAGGAAACTTATGTTGAATATAGTAATTAGGTTGTTAAGCCTAAGTGAGTGTCCCAAGGCTACCAAGAGGGGGGGTGAATTGGTAGTTTTTAAAAAAAATTAAAATTTAAGACCCCTTTTTTTTAAAAAAAATTATTGAACCGAAATAAAATCTTTTTTTTTTTAATTTTGTAGAAAAAGATTTTTCAACCGCAAAGTTTTTAAAACTGAAATAGAAAGTGAGGAAATG
>NW_021596377.1:0-281 GCF_001605985.2 Dendrobium catenatum
ACATTTTTTATGCTTGAAGTCTTCTACATTCTCAAGAGGTACCTGCTTATTGATTCTTTTTAGTGTTAATTACTTGTATAACTTGAAAACACAGTGGGAGGTCAACATCTGAAATTTATGCCATAGCTAAAGAAAATGAATTAGTCTAAAATTAGTTGGAATAAAAATGTACAAGTTTAATGTGGATTGATCGTTTTGATTTGTTTTTTCAATTCAAAATGTAGTATGATTTGTCCGGGCAATGCATCTTATACTACTGTTAGTATTTGAACCTAAGATCT
>NW_021596378.1:0-320 GCF_001605985.2 Dendrobium catenatum
AAAAGACATTGAGTACTACAATACTTAAAAAAAATTGAAATCAAAATACAAAACAAGTTCGGATAATAAAAAAAAAATTGCGAGTTATAACAATCTAATAATCCGGAAGAGTGGTGTCAGCTCCTCCAAGATCTGTGAGAAATTGTCCAAATGAGTTTGAAAAAGGAGGTTGCTGTTGATCTTGTTGTTGTCCGAACCTCTTTTCTAATATTCATGCTTGTTCAGCTTGGACAAATGCACGAACATCAAGATTTTATATAGAACTTATGTCTTGAAACAATAATTTATTTTCTTCCTTGATTTCTTTTAAGACATAGTTC
>NW_021596379.1:0-318 GCF_001605985.2 Dendrobium catenatum
TTTAATTGACTTGAATGCCCATCTATAAGAGACAAAACTATTCCTATCTATAATTAAATTTCTCTTTTGTATGCATAATATTTTATGAGTTGATCACGTAACCATTTAGTAATTGATGTAGTGATGGAAGTGTTTCCTGGACTAAACTTCTTTCTTACAATGGGCAACAAGCTTTTCAATCTCTTTTATAGAATTGAAGTAGAAATGTTATAACTATTTTCATTGAATCTTCCAAGTTGCGATGGAACTAGTGAACTCTTCATCAAACTTTATCTTTAAATAAAAAAAATGGAATCGATTTAACGCTAATTGAATGGT
>NW_021596380.1:0-300 GCF_001605985.2 Dendrobium catenatum
GAATTGCGCTCCCCAATGCTGACTTTACTGAAGTTGACAGATTTTGAGTCATCCTTCATGGTTTTAGATTTTGGAGCCTACGAACATTTGGTAGTTGCTCGAGACTCATCTTCTTCTTGGAACTTTGATTCTCCAGTCATTTGGAAGAATTTTGAAGACTACAATCACTTGAACTTGTCGAGTCAAATTTGCATTCGTGCTTCCTACAGTCCCTACTGACGGGTTGATGAAGTGGGGGTTCTGCTACTACGGCCATTCTTATGTCTTGTTGAGTAGATGGAGCTGCCAGCGATCCGGCCA
>NW_021596381.1:0-274 GCF_001605985.2 Dendrobium catenatum
GAGGTGGCATGTCGTCGTTTCCCTCAAGGATCTCTACATCCTGATTCCTCCTCCCCCCACGCGGGTTCGGATTTCCTCCTACACCGTGGTCTCCGGTAGCCTCCCTTGCTTCCGACGTCGTCGGATTAGTCTTCATCTCCAATAATTTCTTCATCATTTCTTCCATGGCCGTGAATTTTCCCTCCAACCTTTCGTTGTTGGTGGTGATTTGATTTTGAAAATCAAAAAATCTTTCCTGCAAATCGGTTTTTAATTGACCGACTTCACCTTCCAA
>NW_021596382.1:0-287 GCF_001605985.2 Dendrobium catenatum
TCATCAGGTACATCATGTTGCGCATCACTTTCTTCTATAAATTCTGTTCGTAAGGGAGAATCAATGGGGTTAACAATAGGAACTGTAGGATCACTCTTCAAAGGCTGTTCAACGTGACATTCAGTTTCCACTGGAGTTTGAATAGGAGAAACAATTGGGCTTGGACTTTTTGGAGATGAAGTTGCTTGTAAAGATGGAGTTGTCTTGCTGCTAGACATATGTACACTACTCAGTGGTGTTATATCCAAAACATTTGCTGGATTACTAGTCTGAATTAAAGTCTTCTC
>NW_021596383.1:0-535 GCF_001605985.2 Dendrobium catenatum
GGGCGCAAGCCCCCGTGGTTAATTACATCCCAGGCTGAAACCTGAGAAGACTCTCGATTAAGGATCATACATTATCCTCTCCTAAAGTGGAATTGGAATGGGGGTATAGACTAAAAAGTCCTACTCAAAAAGGAAGAAAGGTCCGAAGGGCTGAATCAGCATGCGTGGCTCATACCAGCATTCTGAGGCTCTAAGGTACTAAACAGAAACTAGAGAAAAAAAAATCAGGCAATCAATCACATGCGTGAGAGAAGGATGGAGGTAGCGTCATCCTGTGATGCGGATAAGTAGGATTTATAGTTCCGGAAAGGAAGGGACCTACCTACTATTTAAGGCATACTACGAGATCGAATGTAGTAGCCTCGAATCCTAAATCTAGGTTGGGCTTAGTGTTCTACGAAACATTAAGACTTGTGTCCTAGCTAATGCAATGCGAAACCTGGACTTACCCCGGCCTGGATTAGGGGAGCCAGCTAACCACCTAATCGCTTTAAAACTATGATGTCAAGTCAGTTATGAAAGATGGGAGGGTGGT
>NW_021596384.1:0-325 GCF_001605985.2 Dendrobium catenatum
GAGCGCAAGCCCTCGTAGTTAATTATATCATAGGAAATAAAAGTTTCCAACGAAGACTCTCGATTAAAATAGCGGTGCAAATTTTATTTAAGATTTCAAAGTTAGATATAAAAGGAAGTTAAGGTTTAGAATTTTCAATTGAGATTAGATCAAGGTCGAACACTTATTTCTGGAGTCAAAGGAAGAAAGGTAGGAGGCACTTGAGATTTTGAAACAATTCAGAAATGCCCCAGTCTATCCTAAGTGTTGGGCTCAAATTAGATTGAAAGAGACATTTAATTTTGAATTATCAATTTTATTAGAAAATTGGGATTCAATTCCCGGA
>NW_021596385.1:0-484 GCF_001605985.2 Dendrobium catenatum
TTAACAAAAGAAATTGAAATAGTAAATGACGCCACCAATGGTAGTAGACGTAAGGCTTGTGTATCTCTTTAGAGAAATAATAGTTGTCTAAGCCTATATCCCAAAAGAGTCAAAATGTAAATCTAGAAAGTGTAGAAGATGTATCCATATATCTGTCTATGGTGTAAAGGGCCAAGATTTAAAATAACCAAAATCTAGAGGAGAGTATAATTGAGAAAGAAAATTGAGAGGAATGACCAAGTAGATTTGATATATGAGAAATATTATAGAGAGAGTTAATAAGGCAAATCACAATTGATTTACCATTTCCTGTTCAAGGATATTACTGCAAATTTTATTATTTCAATAATAGTATTTTGAGAGTAAGCCTTATTGCAATAATGATATTAATTTTCTGATTATGTATGTCACTGCATCATGTTTATTTGGCCAAAAATAGAACATTTAAAAGTTTCTTTGTGTATGTGTTGTGTGTGTGAGTTTG
>NW_021596386.1:0-283 GCF_001605985.2 Dendrobium catenatum
CATGTGCTAAAATCCAATTTAAATTCGAACCCAAAAATACATTGGACTTTTCCATTTTAGGAACATTTTTAATTGGATGAAAACCTAGGTATTGAAAGTTTAATTTATGGTTATTTGATCAATTGAACTACAACGGCACACAAAGAGGGCGTGAATTAGTGTTTTAGAAATTTTCTTCTTAAAAAATATATTCTTTGAAAAGCTTAAACCAAATTCTCCAATATAACTTTAAAGTAATTTTCTCAAGCAGAAGCAAACAATAAGAAAAATCAAATACTAAGTT
>NW_021596387.1:0-278 GCF_001605985.2 Dendrobium catenatum
TGAAGTCCGTCTATGAGAGGGAATTAATGGCAATCATTTTGGCCATCCAAAAGTGGCGCCCCTACTTACTCGGGAGACATTTCATCGTCAGGACCGACCAACGGAGCCTGAAATATTTGCTGGAACAACGCATGGTGACAGAGGAGCATCAGAGCTGGCTATCCAAACTGCTGGGCTATGACTTTGAAATTCAGTACAGGCCAGGGGTAGAGAATAAGGCGGCAGATGCCCTGTCCCGATTCATGGGGGAGCTGCAGACAGTGGCTGTATCAGTCCCA
>NW_021596388.1:0-252 GCF_001605985.2 Dendrobium catenatum
TGGAAGAGCTTGGTGGCTCTGCTATGGCAACCCAACGCTCCCCTATGGGCAAGTCCCGTTTGCACAACTTTTATTTTCCTACAAAGAGTTGGGGTTGTCAACGAATTCTCCGATGTGTGAAGTCTGTATCAGGGATCGATAGCTCAGCCCCTCAATCATTGAATCCTAATACCAAAATAGAGCCCCAACAAGAGAAAAATGCTTTATATTCTCTAGGTAATTCTTTTCCCATGTCATCTCAGATTAGTAGGT
>NW_021596389.1:0-270 GCF_001605985.2 Dendrobium catenatum
CCATCCTCCCTTACATCATTCATCTCGAATCAACAGCTAAAATCTGGACAGCACTCGAAACGCGCTTCCAATCCACAAATCGCTCCAAAGTAATACAACTTAAGAACGAGCTTCACAACATATCCAAGAAAACATCAACCATGACTCAATATCTTACTGATATCAAGTCGTTGGTTGATCAAATCGCTGCGGCTGGCTCCGTCGTGGATACCGAAGATATAATTCTTTATATCTTGAACGGTCTACCACCGGCTTATCAAGCGTTCAAGA
>NW_021596390.1:0-228 GCF_001605985.2 Dendrobium catenatum
GGAATTTTCTCACCTAGGCAAGGCCCAATGATTTTTCTCTTTTCAGGTTTTCTATGTAAAAAAGTTTATGGCGTCTATCCTTTAATTATCTATTAGTGTGTTGTATGTACGTACATTGCTAAGATGTTATATTTTTCATTCTACCGCCGCGTATATTCTAGTCCTTAACAATAATAAATA
Source organism: Dendrobium catenatum (assembly GCF_001605985.2). Taxonomy (NCBI): domain Eukaryota; kingdom Viridiplantae; phylum Streptophyta; class Magnoliopsida; order Asparagales; family Orchidaceae; genus Dendrobium; species Dendrobium catenatum. The sequence continues at coordinate 181 of NW_021596390.1, forward strand.
TGATCAAGATTGAAAATCATTTTTAAATTAAAAATAGTAATATTCTAT
>NW_021596391.1:0-266 GCF_001605985.2 Dendrobium catenatum
TAAACCTTGATAGATCCCAAATAATTCAGCATTTAAAATAGAATTAGTAGCAATAGGACCATTAAAAATAGTAATGGGATTCCCATCAGCACTGCGAATAAGACCACCCATGCCAGCACTAGCAATCCCAACCGACCCATCAGCGTTAATCTTAACATAAGGAGGATCCGGTTTCAGCCATTTCACAATACTATGAACCTTAATGATATTAACCCCATTGATATCAATCCCAAAATAAGTGGCCATGCGATTACAATTCTTGAAAT
>NW_021596392.1:0-213 GCF_001605985.2 Dendrobium catenatum
TGCTTTAGGAGAAAGCTTAAGGAGTTGCGTTCTCTACCTCGTCGGGGTTGGCGAAAAAGAGTTTTTGTGAGGGCTTCTCCGCCTTGCTGTGGGAGCAAAAGGAGAGTCACTTTTGTAGTGCAACACTCAGAGGACGCCTCCGAGGAGTGGATGTAGCTCGAGTTGACCGAACCACTATAAATCCGGTGTGATCTTTCTTTATTTTATTTTCGC
>NW_021596393.1:0-280 GCF_001605985.2 Dendrobium catenatum
AACTTCACCTTTTAAACACACATATTTTTACCGTTCAAAGAAACACTTAAATCTCCTTTAAACAATTACAAAATGATGCCAAACTCCCTTTCACATCTTCTTTAAAATTTTCTAATTCCTTTACATAATAAATAAAAAAAAGCTATCATGACTTTCTTTCCAATTATGAACAAAAACACTCATGTCAATTTTCAATCTCAAATAAGAACAAAGCTATCACAAGTTCTCCACTCCTAAATTAAATTTATAAATTTCCCATTTACAAATACATATAACATGA
>NW_021596394.1:0-219 GCF_001605985.2 Dendrobium catenatum
GGTCGGACCACCGCCCGGCCGCCGATCATCGCAAAACTTCCACCTGGCCTACGACCGCCGCCAAACTTCAGCCCGACTGTCGTTTGATTGTCGCCCGGAAGCCAACTGCCACCAGACTTCCACCCGGCCGCCGACAACCACCGAACTTCAGCCCGACCATCGTCGGATAAACACATGGTCGTCGACCGCCGCTAGACTTCAGTTTGACAGTCCTCGGAT
>NW_021596395.1:0-2630 GCF_001605985.2 Dendrobium catenatum
GGATCAAGGTGAATGTAGATGCTACATTATTTCATTATTATAAAGGAGGAATTGGAGGAGTGGCTAGAGATCACAAAGGAAGATTAATAGCTGCCTATGGTATCTCTCATATGCATTGGAATATCACTTATTTGGAGTATCTAACTATAGCTTCAGTCAAAGATATGATCAAGGATTGGGTGCAAGGATTTCAAGGCATTATCATTGAGAGTGACAATATGAATGTTATCAAGTTTATCCAAAAAGCTTTCAATAAGGGAGGTCAAGGTATGGATAAATTTTCTTTTGTGGATACTTTTAATTATGTTATTTTCAATTATGTTAATAGGGATTGTAACAAGTTAGCGGACTTATGTGCTAACTTTGGTGCTTTTTTCTTCTTTCTTTTGGGATGATTTTATCCTTGATAAGGTTCCTCCTTCATTTATCAATATTTTGAAGGAGAAATCTATTGCTTGTATTCGGTAGGGGTTTTTCTTGTCCCTACTTTTCTTTTCTATAGTATTTGCTTTATGCTTCTTCAAAAAAAAAAAATGTTGTAGTTGGAGGATATTTGATTTCTAATCCATTTGAATAATCTTATGAATTAATAGAGGAGATGGCCATAAATAACTTTTAATGGCCTGCTTATAGGGCCTGCTTATAGGGTGAATTCTAAGAGAGTAGAAATAGTCTATGATATTGATGCTTTGTCAATTATTACTGCTCATATGGCTGCTATTTCAAAGAAATTAGATGTTGTGGAAGTCAGAGCCATACCACATAGATATAATAATTATCCTAACTTTATTGATGATCCTAGACATAAGAACGTCGCAGTGTCATATTGTATAGTGTCGTAGTGTTACCCCTTAGGTTCTAAACAAAGCAATGATGTTGGGAATGAGAACATAATATTGAAAGATATTATTATATAATCAGGAATTCAATTGCAATATTAATTTACTACCCTTAAAAAAATAAAAAATTATATAGAGCATCATATTAAGCTGATTAGTAATCAAAAATTAGAAACACAATATAATAATATTTAGCTTAAGAGTGGGAGAGATTTGGAAATCCTTATAAGGACAGAGATCTACCTCAGAAGGATAATAGTGAAAGAGAACCTTTAGAAAGTGACCTCCTATTAAACAACATGACCCTATCAAAGAACCTAAAAAATTGATTAGGATGGTTGTAGAGAGACCACCACAACTCTCCCCTTAAAGGCTAAATAAACAAAATCTTGATACACAATTCTTTAAGTTTTTAGATCTACTTAAGAAATTAACCATCTACATACCTTTCTCTAAATCCTTAGAGAAGGTGTCTGCCTATACAAAGTTTATGAAAGATATGTTGAATAAGAAAATAAAGTTAGGAGAATTTGAAATAATAGTATTAACTGAAAAGTGTAGTGCTATAATTTAAAATAAACTTCCTAATAAACTTAAATATTTTGATATTTTCATCGTTCCTCTAACTATTGTTGATAAATTTTGTGGGAGAGCTTTGTGTGACCTAGTTGCCTAACTACTGTATTTTTGACCTTCATAGTCTGACTACAGTCCCTCTGACCTCTATCACTCAACTATAGTCTCTCCTACCACTATTATCATACTACGGTGTGATGCCCCAAAATCTAAATTAGAGAATTACATAATTCTATCATTTATACTTCAACCAAAAATTTTCAATTTCATATAAACAACATCATCTAAATGATGAAAAATATAAAGGAATTTATATTCATTAAATATGTACAACTAACATAAGGCTAAAATGATATATGTATAATAGCCATGATATAAAATAAATTACTCCATCATTATGAATAATACATCATGACTATAATAGAATAAAGAAAGATTGATATATATGGAATGAAACTCTTACCTTCAACCCATATAATCTCAATCTACAAAATCCTTACACTTACCTGAAAACTTGTAAAAACCACATAATGAGTACATAGCCTAGCAAGTAACCAATATCTACAACTCAAGTCAATGCATCAACCAGAAGTAGTAAACATTTAACTATAGGAACATGTAGCAGTCAATATGTTATGTAACTCATATATAGTGGTGTCAATATTGGACATGGCCCGAAAAACTAACCCAAACTAGACCCAAAAATTTTGGGTTCATGTTGACCCGAACCTGAACCGGGTTGGATTCAGGATAAGGTTTTTAACCCGTTTGTAAAATTGGGTCGAGTTTTGGTTGACCCAAAAATCAAGTAATTACCCATAATGACCTGTTGCAAGCCCTAACCAGAGCTGCCCATGTCACGCCCAAGGCTAATATCACATCTGTGTGTCGAGTGTTATTCCCCCGTTGTCTCAGTCTTGCATCACATCTATCATAATTGCGCACTCACATAAACCAGACTTCCCACCGCGCTGTTGCCGACCTACCCGTCGTAACCTGCTGTTCCCCATCCCGTTGTCCGCCATTGTTTGCTGCCAGTTTGCCATCCATTGGCCTGTCACTGCTAACCTATAGTTGTCGGCATTTCTATGGTTTTGGGTTGGGTCGGGTTGACCCAAACTCGAAGCGCGTCTGATTCGGGTCTAGAAAATCAACTCATTTGCAAAAATGGGTAAGGTTCAAGTTGACCCGAATAGTTTCGGGTTCGACCCGTGT
>NW_021596396.1:0-3386 GCF_001605985.2 Dendrobium catenatum
AAATATTTAAAATAATAATAATAATTTATCTTGCACTTCATTTACCTATTGTTTAATATAAACTTATCAAACATCTCATACCACCATCTTGGTGCCTGCTTCAGCCCATATAGGTTCTTTTTAAGCATACATGCTAGATCTTCTTTACTTGTGACCACATATCCCTGAGGTTGCACCATATAAAACTATTCTTCAATGTCACAATAAAGAAATATTTTCATTACATCCATCTATTCTAGATGCAAATCTTTCACTAATATTATGTTCAATACAACTCTGATTATAGTCATCTTTATCACCGGAGAGAAAATTTAGTGTAGTCAACTCTTTCCCTTTTTTTGAAAAACCTTCACTACAAGCCTAGCCTTATAGTGCTAGCTACCATCATATTTTTCTTTTAGCCTATAAAACTACTTATTATGTATTACTTTCTTTCTATTGGTAGCCTTGTCAAATTCCAAGTCTGATTCAACTCAAGTGAAAGCATCTCATCATCCATTGTTTGCACCCATATGTTTTACTCATCAACTTGAATGGCATCATCATAACACTCTGGTTCACCACCATCAAGCCATAATAGATAGTATAACATGGATAATACCTTTGTACTATCTTTGAGATTCTATTAGATCATTTCAATAGCTTTGTCTTATTGATCATCATCCTTCTCTATCTCGACATATTTGGAAGAATATACAGGAGTCTCATTTCTATCCTTATATATTTTATTTTCATTGAATTTAGCATTCCTTCTATAGATGAATTTTTTATTATGATAATCCTAAAATTTATAGCCAAATTCATATGAGCCATATCTAATAAATGTACACTTAATAGATTTTGGATCAAGTTTACTCATATTGTGAAAGCTCGATTTTCCTTCCAGGATCGTCCGGGACGAAGTTGGATCATCCGGGACGATTAGTACAGAATCTGTGGACAGCGTGGACAGAGAGGTTCGTCCCAGGATAGATTTGAAATCTAACACAATATTAGGAACGATATATCATCTCAAACGGAGAGAATATCATTCACTAATTGGTTCGAATTTCAAAGCTTTAAAGTTATCCAAATTATCGTAGTCGAACTCATGAAAGACAACATATGATCTCAAAAGATCAAAATTATGTTCAATCAATTGTTTAACTATAATAATTTTAATAAGAGACCGTTAATTTCATAATCAAAATCACAATAGAAATTGATATATCTTTCTGAGGAAATAAGTTATCAATCGCTATTGATCGTTTAAAAATAGAGGTAACGATCATTGAAATTTGAATTTTCCCAAAGATAATTAATCAGAGGGTTTGAAAAATTGATTTTGAAAATTAGTTCTGGGTTTCTAAATCTCCTAAGAGCGCAAGCCCTCGTAGTTAATTACATCATAGGAAAATTAGAATTTTCCTACAAAAACTCTCGATTAAAATAGCGGTAGGAATTTTATTTTGATTTTCAACGATTGATATCAAATGAGAGAAATGGTAGGAATTTTCAAATATGATTAGTTCAATATTGAGCACTTATTTTCAGAGTCAAAGGAAGAGGACTAGGGAATGTTTTGAGATTCTAAATTACTTCAAAAACACCCCAGTCTATCCTAAGTGTTGGGCTCAATTTGATTGAAAGAGATTTTTAGTTTGAGTGGTCAATTCTATTAGAAATTTGGGATTCAATTCCCGAAATGTGAGGTCTTATGGCCCGAGCCAGCCTCGGAACCTAAGTCTAAATTGGGCACTTAAAATTAGTAGCCCGAACCTAGCTAATGCAGTGCGAATCTGGTCTTACCCCGGCCTGGATTGGGGAGCCAGCTAAACCACCTAAACGATTTTAAAATATGAGTCCGGTCTTTTAATGTTGAGTGGTCGGGACGTTATTTAGATAAGTTTGAGGAGTTGGGGCCGACATCTAGAGCAGATCCTAATTGGCCCCTTTGACTTATGTTGGATTTTTGATGTCTAAATAAATACAATTAAATATTAGACTCGATTTTAATTTGTTACCAATGCGATGCATGCTAATAGACTCGATTGAATGCAAAATTGATATGTAGCAGTTTTAAAAAATCTTTTGGCTTAGATAATAGGTTTTTCCTTAGAGATTTCATAACATCCCCTTGACAGATCGGCACCCTCATAGGCCAGGTGGTCTGCCAGAACGTCCCGCAGGCGGGGAGATGCCTAACAAGGTGGAGAAAGTATAATATAAATGCATGAAAAACCCTCGGCGAGTCTGAGCTTACTTCTTAGGACCGTTTAGAGTTTCTATCTTGTCTTAAAAGTTTTATTTACTTAGAGTAGAAAAATTTTTGACAAACCCCTAAGAGCCTAAATTTGAATTCCAGGCTAAATTAAATACGGCATGCAAATAAAAAGACTAGAAAAGCATACAATTCTAATGCTCAATCAATTAAATAAATCAACTAAATTAATTATTCAAATTGAAAGTCCATAGGCAAGTGCCCATATTATTACATCACAGAATTGCAAAAAAGGTAAAGTGGCCGGGCACCACTGACAACAACCCGGATTTCTAATCCTAAATCAAATGACTTTGAGATTTGGGATTCTTCTCGTTGTTCATTTCTTCATCTTCTCACGAACATCTTGATTCGTCAGTTCCAGATATCCAAATGAAAAGAAACTCCCCCTTGAACGGGGTGTTATCTTTTCTCTTTGGATATTTGAAAGGGATCCTAATTTGACTTCCAAATGGAAGAAGACTCTCCCCTTTATGGATGTCTTCACCTCTTTGAAATTCAAATTGGATCAAATATCCCAAATTCAAATCATTTCAAATATTTATAACCTTGCTCAATCAAATTTATATTAATTAAAAAAAAAGTCTAGACTCGATCCTGCAAGGTTATCATATTAATCAATAATTATATATGTAATCCCAAGTAGTTATTATATGAAATTTGAAATACATTATTTGAGCCGCACTTGGCCATGCTCTTTTTATTCAAAGGGGGTCTTAAGCGCAACGGGTACCTGTGTAAATAACATTTATATTTGATTTGTATTAATTGCCCCCTTTAATTTCAGCTCCTTGTATGAGCATGGCCACCTGCATAAGACTTAACAAGTATAATTCGTCCCTAACCTAGGAGTAGATCTAGCGCACAAGCAAATCACAGTATAAAGTGCAGTAAGCAAGTAAGTAAATAAACACATCAAGTCTAAACTAGCAAACAACATGCAATGAAAACTCGAAAATCCGGCACACAGCAGAAAAGTAAACACCAGCCTATCCTAAAACTAGAGTCGGTGATCCTAGCAAATCGTCTAAAGTGTGTGAGGTAGGTCGTGTGGTTTTGATATGTCCTAAATAAGATTATTAGTTGGAGTTATTTGAAATTCGATTGGTTGAAAGGCTTAAGGGAA
>NW_021596397.1:0-336 GCF_001605985.2 Dendrobium catenatum
GAAATAATCTTTGGCATTATCGGAGCGGAAACTCCTTATTTTTACCCCGAATTGATTTTTAATCATGGAATGAAAGATGGGAACAATGGTGCTAACATCAGATTTATGTTTAAGGAGATAGATCCAAGAGACTCTAGTGCAATCATCAATGAATGACACAAACCAGCGTGCCCCCGAGATGTTGAGAATTTAGAGGGTCTCCAAATATCACTATGAATAAGGAAGAAAGGCGTAGCACATCTCTCACTTTTGTTTGAGAATGAGGTTCTTTTATGCTTAGCCAATTCACAGGTTTCACGCTGAAAAATTTTATTGTCTACTTGATGAAAAAGTTGT
>NW_021596398.1:0-218 GCF_001605985.2 Dendrobium catenatum
TCCCAAAGAAAATTAAATATTTTTCAAAACTATATATCTAATAAATATATTTTTCAATCAAAATAAATTTGGCGACTCCACTGGGGAAAATCTCTCTCTCCATCTTTAATAGCGATATAAATTTTATTGCATCGGTAGTTTTGACTACCTTTCCTTCCGTTGGTCCCTTTCCCATTTCTCCCTTGGGTGAGTGTGGCCAACTCAATTAAGATTTGTCA
>NW_021596399.1:0-211 GCF_001605985.2 Dendrobium catenatum
TTGGGTATCTTTTCCCTCCTTGCGGCCGCACCTTTTTGCCCCAAACATTCTTCATGGAGTGGCATCCATTTTTGGCAAACCGCTAAAAATTGATTCTGCCATTTCTTTGGGTTCTAGACCGTCTGTAGCTAGGGTGTTAGTTGAGCTTGATATCACTAAAACTTATCCTGATCATATTTGGTTAGGTTCTGAAAAGCTTGGCTATGTTCAA
>NW_021596400.1:0-302 GCF_001605985.2 Dendrobium catenatum
TAAATGTCATCAGGTAAGGGAGTAGAACACATCACCTGAACACAGACTCGGGCAAATGTTAGTCTAGTCTTTGCCACAGTGAGAGCATCCACTTCAATGGGAACGCCAACACAGCTAGCCACCTTGGAAATCCCTTCGAGAGTCCAGCGGGAAAGGGGAAGATTCTTAATCTTTATCCATAGAGGGATTGATGCAAACTCTTCTCTCTTCGGAACGAAGTCTGGAGTCCACTTTTGCAGAATAAATGGTTTTCCAAAGAAAAACCAAGGGCCTCCCATCCAAGCCATGTCATAATCTTCGGG
>NW_021596401.1:0-245 GCF_001605985.2 Dendrobium catenatum
TCCAAAAGTTTTCTTATAGTCCACTTGATGTAAATCCAATGGCTCTATTCCGTTTTAATTGAATTGGACGATTTTTGAAAGCCGGTGTGATTCGCCAGTTCCATGGTCTGTACGGTTTTTGAAAATCGGAGTTAGTTCACTAGTTCCACGGTTAGATCGACGTACTGAACGATTGTTGGCCATTTCTATGCGAGTGTATTGAATTTGAACTAGCTGGCCGCCGGTTCACGATTCTATTAGTTGAA
>NW_021596402.1:0-267 GCF_001605985.2 Dendrobium catenatum
ATTGAACAAGAGCTCTTAAATATAAGAGCTTCAAAGGTGCTCATTAATTTCAAGTTGTCGACTATATCGTCCAGGATGATATTGACATCGTTCTAGCCGATCAGTACAAATCCCTTTAGATTGGCCAGGGCATCGCCCTGAATGAAAATTGGAGGATTGAAAATTAGCTTGATCATCCCGGACGATATCAAGATCATCCAGGCGGATCAGTTCAAATCAAAGGAAAATCGTCCAGAGCATCGCCCTGAATTTGTGCTGGCTGATATT
>NW_021596403.1:0-237 GCF_001605985.2 Dendrobium catenatum
CCCATCATCACCCCATAGCCGCCTGTATCCACCAGCTCCATTCCCAGCGACTCCACTATCTGGGTGGAAATGAAATTATGGGTTTCCCCACTATCGATCAACACCACCACCTCACGGTCAGCTATCTCTCCTCTCACCTTCATAGTGTGACTCGGAGTGAATCCCACTATAGAGTTCAGAGAGACTTCTGCCACATCCATGTGCAATTTCTCTTCCTCTTCCTCCTCAGACCGGCTC
>NW_021596404.1:0-321 GCF_001605985.2 Dendrobium catenatum
CTATTGATGAGAGCCCATAGCCTGATTCAGTAGGTTGACCTGGAGGCTTCATAGGAGGATGTTGAGCTGCTTCCCTCTATAGTAGTAATAGGAACTACTGTACTAAATAAAAAAGAAAATAATAATATTTTTGTAGAGAGAAAGTGCACTGATAAGAGATGTATTTAAGTGGTAGATAGTGGTATAAAAGCCCTTCCCCGCTCCTATTATCTAACTTTTACTTTGCCCAATCAAAGACAAAGGGTTGCAAATTTAATAAAAAGTATCCTTTAGCATCAATTTTTATGATTAGCCATGAAGATGAAATTTAAATTGATCTCT
>NW_021596405.1:0-267 GCF_001605985.2 Dendrobium catenatum
GGAGAGGGACATATACCTCATGAGGTGAAGGAGGGGCTTGTAGGAAAATAGCTTCTACATCAGGTAGGGTAAGGTCCTCAGACTCTTGTGTAGGAGGCCTAGGAATGACATAGGGAACTGTCAACCACTGGATCATCAACTGGAATCATCACTGAATCAGGAACGGGACTGACTGCAAGAAAGCTATCTACTGTAACAACTGGGGTACTGGATTGAACATCCATCGACTGAATCAAATCTGGAGGAGGTCTAGCTGGGACTCGTTGG
>NW_021596406.1:0-353 GCF_001605985.2 Dendrobium catenatum
TGTGCTGCCCGATTTTTGTCTGATTTCTGAATTTGTCTGGATTTCTTCTGAATTGATATTCTATCTGTATATGCTATATAAAGGGAGTTATAAGGGGCCTGGATCCTAATAGATTCAGTTAGTGTCTGGGAAATCTGAAATGAGCTCAATCTGAAATCTGATATCTGTTATGTTCCGGATCCGATGAAATCTGTTCTGGTGCTATGAGCACATCTGTTCTGGTGCTATAAGCACATCTGTTTTGGTGCCGTGAGCACAAAGGGAGGCATAAGGGGCCAGAATCCGTAGAGATTCTCTCTATGTCAGAGAATTTAGATATTAATTACAATACTATCTGATATCTGATTTGATAT
>NW_021596407.1:0-222 GCF_001605985.2 Dendrobium catenatum
GGTGGTATTGGGGTCTGACTTAGTCAATTTGACCAAGTCAACCCTTTGACCAAGGGTTTGGGAAAAATCGAGGTCAACAATAAAATTAGATAATATGACTAAAACTCTTATGCAAATACATTTATAGAGTGATTTTTATCTTGATCTCCACCATTGCTTTTCTTTGGAACCATACCGTCCATTAAGTGACCTTTTTTCCCAGAGCTCCAGCACACAACTTTT
>NW_021596408.1:0-212 GCF_001605985.2 Dendrobium catenatum
TCACTATAATCTGTATGAATAGGAATTTGAATAATCATTTGAATGAGAATTTCTCCAAAACAAAGCTTTAGTTTCTCGAGATTCCATTGCCCTCCTGAGATAAAATCTGAGACTTGACTGAATTCCGGACCGATTACAGTTACATAAGTTTGCCATTTGTCTAATGTTTTGTTCCAGATCCACATATCTTTGAATGTGTCTACAAAATCACC
>NW_021596409.1:0-639 GCF_001605985.2 Dendrobium catenatum
GAAAACCTCCAAAATACTTGCTGCAATAAAAACAGGCTTACATCTATCCTTTCCATGCTTTATGGCGTTTCTATTCATCCATATGGTAAACAGCAAGGCAATAAAGCAACAAACCACTATTGCAGCATTTAATATTAGACTTCACAGCCATTTTCAGTTCATTGAAGCAGACAAACCGAGGAGTGTAAAATCCCCAACCATCCAACACCTTCAGAATGTCCATAAGCTGCTTACAAGAAGTTGTGATATGGTCCATATCTTCAATTGAAGAACAACCAACAGGACAGTTAACATTTACTTCAAACCCCCGAGCATGTAGCTAGCAATTTGTTGGAACAGCATCCATAAAAATTAGCCACAAAAACAAACATTCTCTAGGTCTCATTCCAGTTTTGAAAACAGCAAAACACAAATCCTCTTCATAATGAAAACTGCTATTATAAACAATGGATATTAAAGAAGAGCCTAACGGGATTTTAACCAGCTCCAAGCAATCACCGTCCAGATCAGTCCAAATTTTAATAGCAGATATATTAATAGCAAGTATTTCACCAAAACAACTTTGCAACCTTTGCATATCCCATCTTCCTTCCAGAATAAAATCTGCCACACTTAGTTCTTCAATAGCCACAATGTCAC
>NW_021596410.1:0-249 GCF_001605985.2 Dendrobium catenatum
GGACAGCTTTCTTATTGTTTCTTAAAGCAGCTTTTTTTGTATAAGTTTTTTAATTTTTATACTAAAAAGTTACTTTAAGAAGCAATAAAAAGCTGTTTCAAACAAAACATTAATATAATAATTCTCCTTCTTTCAACAACATTGAAAGATTTAACAATAATTTTATTATTATATAAAAAAAATGATATTCTACTCATAAATGCAATGCATTTTAATTAAAAAATTGTAAATATATAATAATTAAATATT
>NW_021596411.1:0-1212 GCF_001605985.2 Dendrobium catenatum
AGCATCAGCTATATGCTAAGTTTTCCAAGTGTGAATTTTGGCTGATGAGCATTTCTTTTCTGGGGAATATGGTGAGCGGTGAAGGTATTTCTGTTGATCCCCAGAAGATTCAAGCTGTTGCTGATTGGCCAAGGCCCACTACGGTATTTGAGGTAAGTAGTTTCTTAGGCATGGCCGGATATTATAGAAAATTTGTGAAGGGATTGTCTCAGATTTCTACGCCTCTGATGAGACTGACTTAGAAGTCAGTAGCTTTTGTTTGGACATTGGAGTGTGAGGTTAGTTTTCAAAAGTTGAAGGATTGTTTGACTTCAGCTCCAGTGTTAGCACTTCCGTCAGGTACGGAAGTATTTCAGGTGTTCAGTGATGCTTCACTGAAAGGTTTGGGTTGTATTCTGATGCAGCATGGTAAGGTAATTGCTTATGCTTCGAGACAGTTGAAACTATATGAAAAGAATTACCCGACGCATGATTTGGAGTTGGCTGTAGTTGTGTTTGCTTTGAAGATTTGGCGTCACTCAGATGTGAGATCTTTACGGATCATAAGAGCTTGAAGCACATATTCACTCAGAAGGATCTGAATTTGAGGCAAATAAGATGGCTTGAGTTGATCAAGGACTACGACCTGACGATTCAGTATCAGCCAGACAAGGCTAATGTGGTAGCAGATGCTCTGAGCAGGAAGTCTTCTGGGTTATCAGGTATTCAGCTCACTTTTGATGAGTATCTGATACGAGACATGGAAAGATTACAGTTAGAGGTGATTTCCTCTACTAGTGCGGATTTTGGTGTTTTGACTCAGATGAACATTCAGTCTTCCTTGGAAGAAAGGATTCAGGAAGCTCAGAAGTCAGACTCCGATTATTTAAAGTTGATTGCTCAGATTGAATCTGGTAAGAAACCTGAACTTCGAGTTTCTGATTCTGGTGTTATCTTCTGCAAGAACAGGTTGTGGATTTCTGTGTTTGGAGATTTAAGGAAAGAGATTCTGTACGAATCACATCATTCAGGCTATATGATTCATCCGGGAAGTGGCAAGATGTATGGAGACATGAAGAGTTTGTTTTGGTGGCCAGGAATGAAAAAGGATGTAGCAGATTTTGTTTCGAAATGCGAAGCCTGTCAATTGGTGAAGGCAGAGCATCAGCGACCAGGAGGTCTTTTGCAGTCGTTGTCTATCCCTGAGTGGAAATGGGAGGAGGTAACGATGGA
>NW_021596412.1:0-473 GCF_001605985.2 Dendrobium catenatum
TACCTCTGCCAAATGTTTAGTTTTTTTGTTGTAAAAATTTTTCTTTTCGTCAGAACTCCTGTTTTTTTAAATCCTAGCTTGATGCAAGGATGTGATAAGGTCACTTTTGCAGTTGATTTTGTTTCAGAGCCTTCTTTGCGCTTTTCTTACTGTTCATCTTTGCAATATTTGCATTTTTTTGTTGTTTAATCTTGATGTGAAACTACTAGGAGTTACCTTTAGAAATTAGAAAGACAATTGAATAAAGCTTTGCTCATGAAAATTTTCTACTAACAAATAAAAGAAGATTATGAATTTGAAGTAATCAACTTGCTTAGGCCAAAGAAGTGCAATAGAGATTAACCATACAATTCCATCAAAGTTCAAGGCAATCGAAAATGCTAAGTACACATAACATAATCCAATGTTTAACAACGAGAGGTTCACCTCAAGGGCCTCTCACTCAACTACTTGTAGGCTTTAGCGGAGAAAGA
>NW_021596413.1:0-1256 GCF_001605985.2 Dendrobium catenatum
ACGATCGTGGATCGTCCTGGATGATTTTACTTAAACTATTTGAAATGACCCTATTTGTATATGTGTACGAAATGTCTTCGTACAGCTGATCGTCCCGTACGAACAAGGTTCGCCCGGTACGAACGGTTATTACAAGGTCGGTTCTAGAAACTGCTGAAAATTGTTCTAAGTTGGTTAATCATTTGGACGACAATTTATTCATCTGGACAAAATTTTTAAAGATGACCGATCATCCTGGATGAATTTTAATTTTGTTTGGACGCAAATTTTACAGAGGACCAATCGCCATGTACGATAATTTTATTTCGTCTGTACGAAAAATTTCCAGAGACTAGATCGTCCTGGATGATATTTAATTTTGTCTGGACGAAAATTTTCCAGAGAACCAATCGCCATGAACGATAATTTAATTTCTTATGGATGAAAATTTTACAGAGAACCAATTGTCCCGGACGATAAATAATTTCGTCCTGGACGAATAGGACTTAGAAAAATTTTTCAAGCAAGTTCCAATTCGTTCCATGTGCTCAATAGGAGATAACTGTCTGATTGTCCAGTATGAACTGATATCGTCCCGTACGATCCGTATAAATTTTATATGATCTCTTTATGTGTGTGTATGTTTTTATTCACTCAAATTACAATCACTCCCTTTCAATTTAATTTCAAAGAAAAGTGCTAGCTTCAAATTTTACAAAATATCTCATTCTGAATTTGATTTGAAGTCTTCGTAGTCTGGAGTTTAATTTTCCTGAAATTTTAGTACACACAAGAGCAAATACAATTCTTCTAAAATTATTAGGAGATAACTACACATTTGAACAATAATGTTTGGAATCATCAAAACTATACAAGTTGCCAAAATGTAAAGCATGCATATTACAACTATCTTAACAATCTCCCCTTCTTTTATGATGGCAAAATAATTATTGTTTGTATGATTTCGATTTAACAAAATCTCCTAAACTCCCCCTGAATTTATGAATATATGAAAATAAGGAGGCATTTTGAACCATAGAACACATTTTTTTGTTTTTCAAAAATTTTAACAACAAAACAAAAAAAAATCAAAGGACCACAAGCAAAACATACAAACACAAATACAATACAAACACAATAATTTCTCCCCCTTTTTGACAACAACAAAAAGTGAAAAAGAAATACACGAGAAATGTAAGTAATTATTTGAAATTCATTTGAAGATTTAATCTAAATGGTTATTGTCATAAGGTATGAAATCTAAAACTAATAACATT
>NW_021596414.1:0-282 GCF_001605985.2 Dendrobium catenatum
GGGTGCATCGGTCAACATAATGAACTTAAAGACCCTCGCATATCTTAGAGTTGATACTAGCAAGCTCCCGGCCGAGCGGTTGGTGCTTCGTGGGTTCAATGAAAAGGGCGAGAGGGCTTTAGGTTCAATCACCTTGCTCTTACAAATAGGAGATTTGAAAACTGAAGCTAAGTTTCATATAATTGATTCTGTGACGTCCTTTAATGCTCTTTTAGGTAGACCTTGTATTCATGAATATAGAATGATTCCATCTACCCTTCACCAGTGCATCAAGTACCAACG
>NW_021596415.1:0-1400 GCF_001605985.2 Dendrobium catenatum
AAGTATGATTGGAAATTTTAAGAATTTTTTTATTGATAATGTGTTATTGGTAAAAGGCTTAAAGCATAAATTGTTAAGTATAAGCCAGCTATGTGATAAGGGTTATTGTGTAAAATTTTTTCCTACTAGTTATATATTAAACCTAAATGATAAAGATGTTTTGAATGGTAAAAGGATAAATAATGTTTACATGCTAGATTTAAATTGCATTAATTCTCCTACTGCTTTTTGTTTGAAAACTATATCTGATGAGTCATGGCTATGGCATAAGAGACTTGGTCATTCTAGCATGAAAAACCTTGGGAGGATTACCCAAAAGAACTTAGTGAGAGGTATACGTAAACTAGACTTTACCAAGGACCACTTTTGTGATACATGTCAACTAGGAAAGCAAGTGAAGTCCTCTTTTCAGTCCAATAAGGATCTTAGAACTAGTAAATCATTAGAGATTTTGCATATGGATCTTTTTGGACATGTTGGAACTGTGAGTCTAGGATGGACGGTATACGGATTTGTGATTGTGGATGATTACTCAAGATTCACATGGGTTAGATTTCTATTTCATAAGAGTGAATCATTTGAGGAATTTAAAAAAAATTTTACTTGGATTCAAAGAAAACTAGGGTGTGAAATTATTTCTTTACAAAGTGATCATGGAGGAGAATTTGAGAATGAGAAATTTGATGAATTTTGTAAGGAAAAAGTAATTGATCATAGCTTTTCTGCACCTAGAACCACTCAGAAGAATGAGATAGTCAAAAGAAAAAAATAGAACATTAATAGAAGTCGTCCGAGCAATGTTGGCAGAATACTCACTTTTAAAATATTTCCGGGCTGAGGCAGTTAGCACTGCATGTTATGTTCTTAACAGGGTGAATGTAATATCAAAATTAAATAAAACACCCTATGAGTTACTAAAAGGAAGAACACCCAATTTATCTCATTTGTATGTTTTTGGTTGCAATTTGTTCATTCATAACAATGGAAAATCTGCCTTAGAAAAATTTGATCCAAAATCAGATGAAGAATTTTTTGTCGGATACTCAAGTGTTGGAAAATCTTATAGGGTATTCAGTAAAAGAACTTTGGTAATTGAGGAGACCACACATGTTGTATTTGATAAATCTGAAAATATGAAAGAGTCAAATGTTGAAGAAGATGAGATTGTAGATAACTCTCAAAAGTTTGATAAAATAAATTTGGAAGAAAATTTGGAGATAGAAAACCCTTTTCTTAGAGATTTGAGATTTTCTAAAAACCACCCAAGGGAATTGATTATAGGTTAACCTAGTGAGGGTATAAGGACTAGGCGTGGATTAAATAAGGAAGTTAATCATTCAGCCTTCATTTCAATTATAGAACTCACAAATATTGATCAAGCACTATCGGATGAATTTTGG
>NW_021596416.1:0-1296 GCF_001605985.2 Dendrobium catenatum
CTTGACTCATCTCATCCTTCCCCTGATTGTAATCTTCTCCAATCTAACAGATCCTCCACGTCTAACCCCCTCTTCACCCAATGGCTTTTAACCGACCAAATTCTCGTGGCATCGTTGTGCTCTACCGTATATGTCTCTATTCTACCATATATTGTGCATCTTGATTCCATAGCTACCATTTGGAAGGTTCTTGAAACCAGATTTCAGTCCTCTAACAAATCTAAAGTCATCCAACTAAAGAACACACTCCACAACATCTCCTCAAGAATTTTACCATCTCTCAATACCTCTCTGAAATCAAATCTTTGGTCGATCAAATAGCTATTGCCGATTCGGCGGTTGACACAGAAGATATAATTCTTTATATCCTTAATGGTTTATCGACATCATACCAATCTTTCAAGACCGCTATACGCACGATGCTCACACATATAAGTCTTGATCAGCTTTATCCCCTACTTCTAAGTGAAGATATCAACCTTGCATCAGATGCGATCAGAACTTCAGCAACCTCGGATCCTACTATCGCACTTTATGCATCGCATGGGAAATATCACAGGAACAGATGATGCCACTCATTTTCCACACAAAATTTTGGTTCCAGTCATTCGCCTACAGAATCTTCGATTTTTTGTCAAATTTGTCTCAAGAAAGGGCACTCCGCATCTTCTTGTTGGCACCGTCTCAATCCGCAGTTCGTTCCTCCCTCTACCAATTCAACTCCCAAAGCTCTCGTCGCAAGCTCGGAGAGCTCCTATAATAATTGGCTGCTGGACTCGGGTGCAACATCGCATCTAACTAATTCAATGGACAACATGTTTATTGCTGATTCCTATCAAGGCAATGACCATATCACGGTAGGAGATGGAAGGTCGGTAAACATCACTCACACTGGGGCTGGCTTATTGCCCATCCCAACGCGTAAGCTTCTCTTAACTCAAATTCTTCACACTCCAACACTTCATTTTAATCTCTTATCTATTTCAAGATTGACAAAAGACAATAATATATCTATTGTGTTTAATCCATCGGGCTTTGTTATTAAGGATCTCAAGACAAAGAAAATTCTTCTTCAAGGACCTTGCACCAACGGGTTAAACCCAATTTCGACTGACTGCTCCAAGACAAATCAGCTTGCTCTCTCGGCTACCACTACCAACACACCTACATGGCATTTCCAGACTTGGGCATAAGCATGATCGTATTTTACTCACTATTGCTAAGTGCAATCCGCATCTCGATATTTCTCCTCTTTCTGCTAATTGCAAATTTTTTAGGTAATTTGTCCCCCTCTAC
>NW_021596417.1:0-240 GCF_001605985.2 Dendrobium catenatum
CAGATCCACCTCCAGACCTTTTCCCTCTCCTAAAGTCCTTCCCTCCTCCACTCCTCACCGAGAGGTGATGAGGGGGTAAGTCACCCCCACCATAACCCACACGAAAGAACTGTCCAAGCACGACGACGAGATCTCCGATCCGAGAGAGAAATCTCTCTAGCAGCGTCGCATGTTTTTTCCTTTCGGATCCCCCGGGAGAGAGAAATTAGAGAGAGACAACAAGAGAGAGGTCGAGAGAGA
>NW_021596418.1:0-329 GCF_001605985.2 Dendrobium catenatum
TTAATATAAGTGTTGGGCTTTATGTTTTGGATTGAAATGATATTTAATTAGAGTTGAGTATTTTATTAGAAGTTTGGGATTAGATTCCCGAAGTTTGGGGTCTTATAATCAAAGATCTGCCCCGTATCCTAAATTTATTTTGGACACTGGACCACAGTCGTCTGATCCTAACTAAAGCAGTGCAGGGTCTGGACTTACCCCGTCCTGGATTGGGGAGCCAGCTAACCACCTAATCAATTTAAAAGAGATGAGTCCGGCCTTTTATGAAAGAGTGGTAGGGATGTTGTGTTAAAGGTTTTGGAGAGTTGGGGCCGACATCTAGAGATTTT
>NW_021596419.1:0-234 GCF_001605985.2 Dendrobium catenatum
GAATAAGAAACTATAATTAATTTAAAGAAGCATATTAGAAGTACGCATATAAAATGCAATAAAATATGCATATTATATGCAACGTGTACGCATACCATACGCAACGTGTACGTATACCAAACGCAACGTGTACGCATACCATACGCGTTGTGTACGCATACCATACGCGATGATATGCATGCCATACGCAATGTACTCAAAGGATGAGAAAAATATCAGCAGAAATCTAGGGTT
>NW_021596420.1:0-208 GCF_001605985.2 Dendrobium catenatum
AAGAAAATAAAGTGTGGAAAAAAGTGGAAAAAAATGTGACCTATTGATATTGCACTAGAGATGTGGATGCTTATGAGATCAAGTAATTTTTTGAGCTTACTATGTTTTTAAATATTATTTTGATGACAAGATGTCAGATGAGTGGAGATAAATTGCGCTGGTTCTTAATTTTAAGAATTAAGGTGTTGCACAAGAATATGAGTAATTG
>NW_021596421.1:0-299 GCF_001605985.2 Dendrobium catenatum
AAAGATCATTTCTAATATTTTCTAACCAAGTCTTTTAGATCTATCTCTACATTTCTTAACATAAGTAGAGATTTTTGTCCTTATTAATGTATGAAATATCATTTTTCTTCTGTTTATGAGCAACCAAACAGACTTGCAGAGTCTTGAACCAACACATGTAACTATTCCTTTTTAAGTTTTCTCAACTTGATACAATTACCACTTGCAGGTGTGTGGGAAGGCAGATGTCTGGGGAGATGGAGTTGTTCCCGAGATCTCGGCGCACCTCGACGGCGCGCTCAATATAAGCTTGGATGGAG
>NW_021596422.1:0-800 GCF_001605985.2 Dendrobium catenatum
TCGAGGTCGCGAGTCGCGAGAGAGAAGGAAAGTGAAAATGAAGTATGCTCCATAGGAGGAGGAGAAAACAAAGTAGTGACCAAGGAACCGAACAAAAAAATTAGGTCTATAAGGGTAAAAAGAGAAATTTGACTCTTATAATATTCAAAATTAAAGAAATATATCAAATATTTATTTTAATTTCAATAAACATTTTGTCGATATCGAAACAGATCATTTGGTTCAAGTTTAATTTTCAGTCATATTTTTGAAATGAGATAGCGAACCAGTTTTTTTCAAATTGGGGCATTGATAGGGGGTATAATGAAAAAGTATATATATTTTTTAAATTAAAAATTCAAATAAAAATCCGATAGAACGGTGGCAAAGAGTGTTTAATTATGTAAATAAACAAACATTTAGGTATCATGCAAGAAAATTTCGCTTTCCTCCCTCCAATGAATTCGATCGATATCCTCTACGACAACGCCCGCGGGCAATCACTTGCTCCGACGGCGGCTACTAGAAACCCCGGTGCCCCCTCTACATTGATCGGTATCCGGTGACGCCTTGCGACCATCTGTTCTTTCGAACAGCAATCCGCCTGTGCAAACGACATCATCGTCGATTACGAGTGCTCTGAGTGTTCGGCCTGATAGACGACCTAGCGCCACCGGCCTTCTTAATCCAGTCAATTCATCGTTTTCTTATCCCAGTCTTTTCTTAACTGAAGCCTAGAAAATCCGATGAAATTGTTTATCGTCTGCACCACCTAGAGCTTGCTGGCGTTAAGCTAGTTGCTTCATCGACCTAAACCTAAT
>NW_021596423.1:0-273 GCF_001605985.2 Dendrobium catenatum
CATCTACAATCATAAATCCATAATTTTTTCCACCTAGACTGGCTGTACTAACGGATCCAAATAGGTCCATTTGTATGATTTCTAATGGCTTAGAGGTGATCACATCTCTAATTAAATAAAAGGATGATTTGACTTGTTTTCCTAGTTGGCAAGCATCACATAAGTGATCCTTAGTAAAGTATAACTTAGGTACGCCTCTAACTAGGCTTTTCTGAGTGATGTTTCTAAGTGTTTCCATACTAGCATGGCATAGTCTCCTATTCCATAGCCATG
>NW_021596424.1:0-231 GCF_001605985.2 Dendrobium catenatum
ACCTCCATTGGTGCTTTCCCTTTATCATTAGGATCAACATGAGTGGAAGAGATAGAGTGTACCTTTGATGGAGCCACCACCTTGGGTCTCCATTCTTCCTTCACCCCAGATGAGAAGGTATGGGATTTTTGGTGTCCCAAGTTTACCTCATCTAAAGGTGGAGTCTGAATGTGACCCCCAGAATGTGGCTCATTATAAGGAGTAGGAGGTTGGTCTTCTTTTGGAGACCTC
>NW_021596425.1:0-265 GCF_001605985.2 Dendrobium catenatum
ATTCTAATCAATAAGCTCAGTGCCCTACTCTTTGTAGTGCATTTACTCGACTCCAATTACTATTCAAATTTCAGCATTACTTTAAACATCAAACTCATCAGCATTAGTTTCCTAACCTAGTACCTGACCCTTTTGAGTCAGTTGAGCTAACTCAACCTAGCCCAATTAGCCAAAACCTTTTATTGAAATTTGATAAACCCCAATTCACATTAGAACATAACAAAATCTATTAAAATTGAGCTCCTCCTAGATTAAGCATGTTTGG
>NW_021596426.1:0-222 GCF_001605985.2 Dendrobium catenatum
TTAGCTAAATTTTTTTTTAATATAAAAAAATATTAAATTCTCTCTTTCCCATCTCTCTTTCTCTCTCCCCATCCGTCTCACTCCACATTCTCTCCCTCATTTTTCTCTTTCTCTCTCCTCATCTCTCTCCTACCCATTTCTTTCTCCTGTTTTAGATGAATACGCCAAATGATTTGGCATATTCAGAATTTGCTAAATCATTTGGTGTATTTGGGACTATGC
>NW_021596427.1:0-246 GCF_001605985.2 Dendrobium catenatum
ATACGTAGAGATACGTGTTATCTGGCATATAGTAGCGGCATAGATTTGGATGTTTGGAAATTTGGAATTTGAAGGGTTTGGATATTGGGAAATTTGGATGGTTTGAAGTTGGGATTTGATATTTAAAATAAAAATTTTCACCATCTTTCACTTAAAACGGATGATGGGGGAATGGATGATAGACTCGATCAAGATTCCATGATTCCGTCACCCCGGGTCATCGTGGTCCCTAGTCTACTTAGTCAA
>NW_021596428.1:0-209 GCF_001605985.2 Dendrobium catenatum
GCAGGTTTTGGCTTCCAAAAATTACATCATAACACTCATCTTTTAAACATAAAACACTACATATTTATAGGATAAAAGAGGACAGCCAAACAGCCCCTAAAAGCAATATTTAAATCTATTAAATAAAGGGAAATAGAAGGTCAAAAGACACCACAACAGCAGCTAGAATTTCTGCACAGAAAACAGGGAAACATTTCACGGAAAACCCC
>NW_021596429.1:0-881 GCF_001605985.2 Dendrobium catenatum
AAGGAATGCCCATATAATAATCTCCAAAAACTATCTCGCGATGAGTTCAGAGGATGGCCCCAATAGAAATTACCTGATCAATTTGCTTCAAAAAGCCCAAAATTATGAGACGTGTACCAAAGCCAGTAGACCAAATAGCCATTCCATATGGTATATTAACCTGTCCTGTAGATGAGTTTGTCATTGTAATAGAATCATCATGCACTTTTACAACTTTGATGTTTGTTTTTACATCGAAGCCATCCCACTGGAACTTTTCTTCAGTAAATTGAGTGATCTTCTTATCAAACCTACTCAAGGAAACACAATTAGAAGCATAATCTAGAAACCCACCATAACTATAAAAAAATAATGCACAAGACATAGCAACTAAGAAAAATTTTAGTTGGCTTCTCCTCTTATATAATGATTGAGAGTTATACAAAAAAATAGAAAATTAATAGGAGTGGATTATAGACTAAAATAAGAGCTTCCACTTACATATTTAAGATATGTTCTACTGCTTCAATCAATGATTTCTTTACCAATTCTAGAGCATTATGGTACAGCTTAGACAAATCTTCTTATACAAAGTCATGAAGCTTTGCAAAAAATTCAACACCAGTTGGACCACCACTAATTACCACAAAATGAAGACTCTTCTTCCTCTCGTCTTCACTAAGGTTTGGCGGGCTTGCTCTCTCAAAGCAATTCATCACACTTCTACGGATTCACTGAGCATCTTCAATTTCTTGCCAAACATTTATACTTCTTATTAAAGTTTGATATTCCTTTTTTTGTTGAATTTTAAAAGCCGGTGTAATTAACTTTCAACTAAAAATAAAAGCTTTGTTCGGGATACTGTAGACATATGATAACATTAACCCAATTATGATGTATTA
>NW_021596430.1:0-329 GCF_001605985.2 Dendrobium catenatum
GAGATTGGGTTTAGAATGAAAGGAATTAATTATGTTGATTAATATCAGCTTTCCTGCATGTTCTATAATGAACAACAACAACATCATCAAGCCTTTGTCCCATTATGTGGGGCCGGTTACATGAATACTTTTTCGCCATTGTGTGCTAGTAAAAGTCAAATTCTCATTTAAATCTAATAAAGAAAGATCATTTCTAATATTTTCTAACCAATTCTTTCTAGGTTTGCCTTTACCTTTTTTAACATAAGTCAAATCTAATATCTCAACTTTCATAACCGTAACCGGGTCATTGGAAGGCCTCCGTTTAATGTGACCAAACCATTAAGGCT
>NW_021596431.1:0-206 GCF_001605985.2 Dendrobium catenatum
CTTAGTGACCTCATACAAAAATGAGGTCAACAATTGCAAGTTGCCGACTTTATCGTCCAAGATAATATGTAAATCGTCCTGGCCGATCAGTACAAATTCCATGAGATCGGCCAGAGCATCGCCCTGAATGCAAATTGGACTATTGAAAATTGGCTTGATCGTCCAGGACGATCTCACGATCATCCCGGCTGATCAGTTCAAATCAG
>NW_021596432.1:0-263 GCF_001605985.2 Dendrobium catenatum
GTCCACCGTTCTTGTTTATGTGCTTGTTCTTTTTTTTTAGTTCAAACAGGTACGAGTCTCATTTTTGTTCATTTGATATGCAACAGGTCCAAGTACGGTCCGTCTTCACCCGAAATTTCGGAAGCCTCCCGGCGTCTCCCCCGTTTAGGGGAATACTACGAGAAAACTGAGCCTTTCCCACCACGCGCAATAAAGGCGTGTATGGTAGGTGTCCTCTGACGAGGAGACCGCGGCCGTGATTTTTCTTCCCACCACGCGCAATA
>NW_021596433.1:0-589 GCF_001605985.2 Dendrobium catenatum
TTCGACTATAGTGGTCCACTAACTATGATCCCTCCGACTACAATGGCCTATCGACTACAGTACCTCTGACCTCCATCACCCATCGTCTACGATCCTTCCAACCTCTATTTCCCACCAACTATGGCCCCTTAAACTTTATCACAGAAATACAATCCTACCAACCAAATGAGTAGGCCAACACACCCTTGAGAATAGCTCTCATGGCATTAGATTCTTCCGACTCCCATCAAGTAATGTGTTTTATAGGATGTATGTTTGCTACACTGAACCAAGACCTTCCTCCGAGGAATGACATCATTTGTAATCAACTACAAACACTAGTAGAATTAATAGTCCTTTCCAAGGGTTTTAACATAAAAATATTGGTGCTTCTTATGACTTTTGCACCTCTCTCTCATCTATTAGTGTGTTGGATCTTCATATAGAGCTAGAATGCTAAATTAAATATCCTTGCATCTTCGCATTAATCATTTAATTACATATTTATTATTTTTTTTTTATAAAAATTATATCAGAAGCGCGCAAAAAGCGCTAGGATTCAGACACATATTTAGGTCCGATGACTGGACCTAATAATTTCTTCTGCATC
>NW_021596434.1:0-1209 GCF_001605985.2 Dendrobium catenatum
CTCAAGATTGGGTAGATTAGGTCTGAGTCAGTTTGTATACTTTTTCCATTCTTGAGTCTGTTATAAATGAAGTGGTTCCTGATGCTAAGTAACCTTGCACATATACACTTGGAGGAATTTTAAAGCATGTAAATGGTAGGTTTCTGAGTTGAGCAAACGAGACTTAGTTTTTCTTAGAATTTCATATTGTACGATGATGTTATCATGATGTACGATATGGGTTATTCATATGTAAGAGTGGGGATGATTTTTTAGTTAAGTTTAGTTATTGATTACATATCATACGTACAAAATCACATTTTGTTTGTACGGTCCTATTGTTAGTTTCTATGGGGGACAAACCTGACTGTCATTAAACAATCTTTAATATTTTGATCATCCCGAATGAACACATGTTTGTCTGTATGATCGCGTGGTCAAAAAGTATGTATGAAAGAATGCCTCAAAAATGACATTTTATAAAAAACCATTTAATTTTTGGCCGTATTCATTCGTATGTATGAAATTATTTTTGTCCCATACAATTTTAAAATCGTACGTAAGATCTAAATTTTGTACTATATAATAGATCTTTTTTCTTTAAATAAAAAAATCTTTGGATACATTTTTCATCACTTTATCATCCATTATAAACCTTATAGAGCCCACATCTTAGGAATGACAAGTGGTAACAAATGACCTTCAACTCTAAGGGATCTTCCTCTAGATCTGGTAAGGATGATAATTTTTTATCCAAAGAGAATGAGGATGCTTTCTTTAGGTATTCTGTTGTAATAAGTACCCCTTCCTGACTCATTCAGAATGATATCCATTTCACTATCATGTCCCTATTCGCTTCAATCTAATTTTCATTTATCATGTCTCTCATCTATGCCTACCTTAAAGAGACATTCCAAATTTTTTTGGCTAACATGAAAGTAAATCAAGATCACATTAGGATTACCTCCTATATTCTCAAGCCACGAGTAGAAATCACGAAGGAAGATCCTAGGCAACTTCCTCCATTTAAGAACCTAAGGAATAAGAGCACACACCCTAACCTCTAAAGCCAACTTTGATTGGTCCGAAATAAATCAAACTCTTAGAGGTGTAGCCCAAGTGAGTCAATTATCTCATGTTTACACTCTCAATCAAATTGCCTGGATTATCCTGCATATTGTTAAGAACCTCAAGACTGAAGAACCTTATGATGAAGCCCAACTTATCATA
>NW_021596435.1:0-233 GCF_001605985.2 Dendrobium catenatum
AATGTTTTAAAAGGAAAGGAGATGAGGAGGAAGGACTAAGTGATCCCCAAATAGCTAGTTATCCTACCAGTCATAGGTCAAGTGTTAGGACCCCAAGATTATTAGGAGAGCAGGTGGCCAATTTTAGAGAGAAGATGGATAAAATTATTAGTTTTTATGATGAGAGCACACGATTGTTAAGATAGTTGCTATTTGTATGCTTTTAATTTTTGCAACTTATAAAGTTTTGATGA
>NW_021596436.1:0-380 GCF_001605985.2 Dendrobium catenatum
GTTACCATGTTTTGCATATATGGATCTGGAGAGTAAAAAGTTGGGTTCAATATAGAATTTCCAAACCAATTTAGCTCTTAGAGGTTCCACTGATTCAACTGCAGATTGTATGCTCATACCTCCAAGTTTTATTAGCTTGCATATATCTTTCCAAGCTACATAGTGTAAACCATTATTCCCATCACCTTTATTCCAAAGGAAGTCTCTACAAATTTTGTCCACTTTTTTGAGTACCGATACTGGTACCAAAGATAAAGTAGTGTAATAGACATGTAATGCTTGAATAACTGACTTGATGAGGGTAATTCTACCTGCAGTGGAAATGAATTTCTTACCCCATACACTCATTTTGTTGGCCGCTTTCTCCAGGATATGCGAAA
>NW_021596437.1:0-297 GCF_001605985.2 Dendrobium catenatum
TTCTAGACATTTATCACCCTACATAAGTTGAGGGGCTCATTAGGAATTATCTTAGATGTCAGCCCCCAATTCCTTAAAACTTAAATAACATCCCTACCTATCTTTCATAAGAGACTGGATACATGGTTTTAAATGCAAAATCTGGACTTATCCCTGCCTCGAATGGGGAGCCGGTTAGGTTCGGGTCACTATTTTACAGTACCCAAATTAAATTTAGGTTCTGAGGCAGATTCTTTTAGATCTTAAGTCCTCACCCTTCCGGAATATAAATCCCAAATTTCTAATAAAATGTCAACT
>NW_021596438.1:0-264 GCF_001605985.2 Dendrobium catenatum
CATTAAGAGCCAAAAGGGAATTGTAAATGAAGTTTTTATTATGTGAATTTATACTTTATTATTTATTTTTTAATGGATGGAATTGATTATTTAATTATAAAGAAATTATAAGTTAACAACCCGGAAGTGTGAGGGCTACTATTTTATAGATTCAGAAGCTTATAAATGAAATGAAATCCTCTCCCAGATATGATAGATGATCACATGAATCCATTAAAGATTTATTAATGATTTATTAAGGGATTGGGAACGGACATTTGAAAT
>NW_021596439.1:0-349 GCF_001605985.2 Dendrobium catenatum
TGGATCATATAATATGAAGAAGAGTTATCATATAGTACGACGTGCAATTATATCGCAATAAATAATTTGAATGCATAACCATGTATATCATATATGAAGATGAGAATCGTATAGTATGATATATAGAGAGGAAATTAAAGCTGGGCCATTGGTTTGATAGAGGATTGTGATTTCTGTAATTGATAGTTCATACAGTACGAATGTGGATCGTACAATATGATAAAAAAATTATCTATTTTTAGTTTTGTGTGGTGAGTGTGTGATGATCAAGAAACACCTCAGACAAAATTTTTTTTTGTTTCATTTTTTTCCTTTTGTTTATATTTTTTGTTTTTATTGGTTTTGGTAT
>NW_021596440.1:0-211 GCF_001605985.2 Dendrobium catenatum
GACGCATGTGAAAATGTTGGAGTTGAAATGAGCATACATGTGACTTATTTTATGAAATGAGCATACATGTGAAAATGTTGGAGTTGCTCCAGTGAAAGATAAGATTAGAGAGAGTCACCTTAGATGGTTTGGTCACTTAAAACGGCAGCCTTCCGATGACTTGGTTAGGAAAGTAGAGGTATTAGATGTGACTTATGTTAAGAAAGGTAGA
>NW_021596441.1:0-408 GCF_001605985.2 Dendrobium catenatum
AGGCCTGAAGATGAAAGTAAGAAAGATGATCCCAAGGATTGTCCATACCACCGGATGCTTAGTAACCCTCTTGAAGACTGTGCTGTGTTCAAAGATTGGCTTGAGAGGAACTACACCCAAGGTAACATCATAATTCCTAAGGAATACTTGGTCGATTCAGAGAAAGCTTAAATTAAAACCATTTCAAGTAACCCTCTAACTCTCCTTATTTTGTTGAAGATGGTTGGGACATTGCTTTGTCCCGAGCACTTAAAATGTCGATTAACAAGTCTTTTCGTCTTTCTCAACAGCTGACTACGATAGCCCAGGCCCCGACGTGGAAGGTTGGCCTGGACGCTTTCGCAGGAGGATGTTGAGCCACTTTCCTCTCCAGTAGTCACAGGAATTACTGTCAAATGTTTAAAAGAA
>NW_021596442.1:0-228 GCF_001605985.2 Dendrobium catenatum
TGTTGTGGGGTCATTTTCACTTTATGGATGGAACCTTATCAACTCTATTGGGGCTGTCGACAGAGGATCGAGTTTTGTAGGCTTTGAGCCTTTATTAGTGAATTCATATTGTTGTAGGCCTTGATGACCTAATATGAATATTTTAAAACAAATATACCGGACGCCACAACCTTAAATTTGCTTAATGGTTTGAACCCTGTCGACTTCTATTGATCCGTATAGAAGGAT
>NW_021596443.1:0-309 GCF_001605985.2 Dendrobium catenatum
CATTTTCTTTGGATTTGTTCATACTCATTAATTACACTAGATTACAACCTCTTGCAAATGTCTAGTGAGAACAAAAAATCACCAAAAAGCATTCAAGTTTACCTTCAACTCCCGGTTTACCTTCAACTCCCATGAACACTAGGGCGGCCGGTCTGAGATCGACGGCGGCAAGGCAGTGAGAGTTCGAGGGCGGCCGGCGTGGGGTCGGCAGCCGGAGACAGGTGTTGGCAGTTGTCAAGCTGCTCGGTCGCGCGAGAGGCGGCGGAGGCGACGGGGGAGCACATCCGAAGAGATAGAAGGGAAGAAGAG
>NW_021596444.1:0-295 GCF_001605985.2 Dendrobium catenatum
GCCTCTCGAGATTGTACTTTATTCTCAATGTAGTATTTGATTACAAAATAGGAGAAAACCAAAATCTGCGTGGTGAGACACAATTTTTCCCACCAAGGTTTTTCTGGCGACTCCGCTGGGGATCAATCCTCTCTCCATCTTTAGCAGTGTTTTATACCCTTTAATCGGTAGTATACTTGTGCTTAGCATAGGTTGTAACTACCTTTCTTCCGCCGGTTCTTTTATTCATTTCATTCTTGAATAATTCGGCCGGTATCTAAAAATTTTTTTTAGAGGTCTTATTTTGGACCCCGTT
>NW_021596445.1:0-257 GCF_001605985.2 Dendrobium catenatum
TAAAATTATAATTATAATAAAATAAAAAAATTAGAAACCATATAAGTATGTACCTTTTTTTTTTCTTGCAAGCAAAGAAAAGAAATATGATATACTAATTTCTACATTTACAACTAATCTTCTCCCATATTCATATTTCACTAAATGAACTTACTACTATAAGATTAAGACTTCGTTTAGGATGACTTTCTTACTATTCATTAAAGCAGCTTTTTAGTACATAAAATTTAATTTTTATACTAAAAAGCTGCTTTAAG
>NW_021596446.1:0-700 GCF_001605985.2 Dendrobium catenatum
TTTGTTAGGAACGTCTCGTAAAGCTCGTTTGTTAGTTTAATGAACATTTAAAAGTAGAGCCCTCATTTATAGCTCGTTCATGTTTGTTTTTTAAAGCTCGATAAACACTAAACGAATGATATGAACTAACATGAACAAAACATGAACACTCATTAATTTAATGAACCAAACCATGAACACAAACAATAAAGCTCGAACAAACATTGATCAAATTTGAAACAAGCTGATATTTAATGAACAAATATGAAACACTCACATACTCAGCTCGTTTCGGTTCGTTTGCAGCCCTACCTGAATATTTAACCACCACATGGTGCCTGGGGACTTTTAGCTCCCATTCAACCGGACATGCATAAATGTTTCAGACGTATTGCTTTATAATCAATTGGCAGGGGGTTCAATAGGTTTATTGGGTATTTTATTTAATTATGCACTACTATAATATTATGGGGTTTTATTTTTACTTGCTTAAGATAGTTGATCTGGTTAAAAAAAATATAATTTTTTTATGTGCCACTCAAAAACTTACGTAGTTATGGGGTTTAGTTTTACTTATTTAAGCAAAGTTATGGAAATTGGATCAGATAATAAATCAGAAGAAGATGAGGTTTACGGTTCGATGTTTCAAACGGATGTAGTAAATACTAAAATTATTTAAATATAATATAAATTATGTAATAATTAAAATTTTAACAAAGAA
>NW_021596447.1:0-318 GCF_001605985.2 Dendrobium catenatum
AACAATATAATTTTAATAAATACCTCATTAATTAAAATAATTACAATACTTTATAATAACATGTTCAATAGAAATCATAGCACACATTTCAATAAAAATATGCTCTTAAAAATTACATTTATATCACCATAACAAAAAAATGATATCACTATAAAGGCCTAAATATAATCTCATTTATATCACCATAAAATATACTTTTAAATGATATCACAATATTTTTTTCCCAAAAAATTGGATGACAAGAGGGTCCTGCACGAATTTCCAAAAATTAATAGATTTCGTACCTCTATTGATTAGTTATTACGTATTCCGATTAAA
>NW_021596448.1:0-217 GCF_001605985.2 Dendrobium catenatum
TAGCTATTAAGTTAGCCCCAATAAAGATAAAATAAACTTTAAGATCCTAGTTTAACTAAGATAGTAAACATTCAACCCTACATCAAATACATCTTAAAATCAAGTTTAAAATATTAATATTTAAAATTTAATTAAATTTTCTTTTAATCCTTTCAATGAACTAGAACCCTAGATAACTTTGATAAACTATCATATATAGGACATATGCAAGCTACAC
>NW_021596449.1:0-252 GCF_001605985.2 Dendrobium catenatum
AATGGGGGGAGATTATGGTCTCTTAATTTGGGATTAGGAATTTGGAAAGTATTTAATCAAATCCAATTTGAATTTAAAATTCAAATGGATGTAAATTAAGAACTTTCCTAAAATAGATTAATTAAATTAGGAAAGAATTCGAATTTCAAATTTAAATTAATTTGAATTCAAATAGATTCCTAATTAATTCTTAAACAAATTAGGAACCCTAAAAGAGCAAGGAAGTGGGGAGGAGGGGGAGGTTGACCGGCG
>NW_021596450.1:0-850 GCF_001605985.2 Dendrobium catenatum
TAATGCACAACTTATCCCAAATATCTTTTTCAGTAGACCAAGTAGAAACACACATGTAATCCTCATATTTTAAATCACAGAAAAAATAGTTCAAACACTTCGCATTTAGTTGAGCTAAATCTCTTTCATCAAAAGTCCATTCAGTAAAAGGTACTTCAGTTTTAATTCCATCAATTTCATGAGAAGGTGGAGAATATCCTTCTTTAATAAGCATCCACATGCGATAGTCAGTTGATAGCAGAAAAGTTAACATGCGAGTTTTCCAAAAATTAAAAGGAAGGTTGTCAAACAAAGGAGGTCATGTAATAGAATATCCTTTAATTGTATTACAATTCCCAAAGTTAGCCATGGATCAAAATTTTAAGATATTCTCAGAGAGAGAGAGAATAATTGGTGTAGCAAAATTTGATCCAACCATCAAAAGTTCTTGAACCCTTGAAGAAAGTTTTAGAGGATTATAATGCCTTTCCAATAAGCCCAAGATTATCCAAATCCATCCACAGGATTGTAAGATATTCTCACTCTTCTCTAAAACTTCAATTTGAAACTACAAGAAATCTACAAAACATGAATCCTCAAAATTTAAGGTGTTGGAAGACTACACTGTTCTGAGCATGTGTTTCAAATTTTATCCTATTTGTTTGATTATTTTGAGAGTTTTGACTTTTAAAGTTCTAGTTCATTTTTTTAATTGTTGATCCTGGACAGATTTGGCCTGTCCAATCTTTCCCTTGACTAGATCAGATTGTCATAAAATGGCCACATCATCTTGCTAAAATTGTGTGGCTGGGCTGTGACTTGAGCGTAGGTCAATTAAAAATGGTTGGAGTTGTCGTGGCACGATCTTAAT
>NW_021596451.1:0-312 GCF_001605985.2 Dendrobium catenatum
CTTTTGTTATTAGTATTGTCTTGTATTTTTTAAAAAATTTTGAAAAACAAAAATGTTATTATTTAGTTCAAAATGCCTCCTTATTTTCATGTATTCATCATTTCAGGGGGAATTTAGGAGATTTTTTTTAAATTGAAATCATACAAACAATAATTGTTTTGCCATCATCAAAAAGGGGGAGATTGTTAAGATA
The DNA here is from genome assembly GCF_001605985.2 of Dendrobium catenatum. Lineage (NCBI taxonomy): Eukaryota > Viridiplantae > Streptophyta > Magnoliopsida > Asparagales > Orchidaceae > Dendrobium > Dendrobium catenatum. The sequence goes on from NW_021596451.1 coordinate 194, forward strand.
GTTACTATTTGTATGTTTTACATTTTTATAACTTGTATAGTTTTGATGATTTCAAATATTATTGTTTAAATGTGTAGTTATATCCTAACAATTTTAGAAGATTTGTATTTGCTTTTGTG
>NW_021596452.1:0-269 GCF_001605985.2 Dendrobium catenatum
AAATTCCGAGTCTTTCAAAATGATTATTCAAAAAAAAATTTCCATTGAAATAACATATTTAGCAGTATTTTAGATTTATATTATTTGAATTACTCGCTAATGTTATATTCTCTTATTTTTGTGTTCTGTGCAAGTCTCCGCATTTTGAAAGTGCGGGGTGATGTATCAGATCTGATCACTAACCCTTGCCTTTCATTTATGCAGATGAATCTACAGAATACCCCGATGACTGTCCAACTGGGACAAGGAGCCAGGATTCAGCTGGCGAA
>NW_021596453.1:0-220 GCF_001605985.2 Dendrobium catenatum
AAGAGTTTCTTTTGGTGATCCTGTGCTGGAATGAATATGCAATCATGTGAAACTTTTACCTATAATGAATTTCATTTGTATATTGACATCCTTTCAAGTTGCAACTCAGCAGCAGAATTTCTTTTGCCATATATTTCTGAACTTATTTCATTAATGAAAGTTGAAAATACCATGCAATTACATGTGATATGTTATTGACTTCAATCATTGTAATTGTAAT
>NW_021596454.1:0-312 GCF_001605985.2 Dendrobium catenatum
TTTCAAGGGAGTGTGGAGGGGATATTCACACGGTTGTTCCGGCAAATTTGCACCTTAGTACCATTGGATTCAAGGGTCGTCTTGAGGGAAGTTTTGGCTAGAAGAAGATCTCTTTGGTGTCAAAGAACCCGGCTACTCCGCCGCACCGAGGAAGGTGAATGTGATTTTGTACAGGCCTCCTTGACTTGTGTTTGGGGCAAAAGGAGAGTCACTTTGTGGTATTAGTGCAATACTCGGAGGGTTCCTCCGGGGAGGGGACGTAGGTCAGGGTTTGACCGAACCACTATAAATATGGTGTGTTCTTTCTTATTT
>NW_021596455.1:0-223 GCF_001605985.2 Dendrobium catenatum
AAGATTAAATAATACTAATGAAATTCATAAAAATTAATCACATTTAAAAAAACAAATCAACTTTGAAACAAGTATGAAATGCATTGATATTTATGAAAGGATTACACATTTCACAATATCTAAACACAATTTAAAAGAAAAGACAAACAAACACTTAACATAAACTAACACAACAAAACATAAAAACATGAGTAACTAACACAACAAAGACACATAAATCCAT
>NW_021596456.1:0-246 GCF_001605985.2 Dendrobium catenatum
AACACTAAAATTATTTGTAAGAAATCCAATAAAATCTAAATTTGCAATGTAAAGTATCATTATATTGATTAGAACCTAGGCTAAGTGGAAACACTCCACCAACTTTAGGTTGGGATGAGTTATGTTTGATTGGTTAAGTTTCGAAATTTGGAGATAACTAGGTGACATTACATGCAATGCTTCATAGATTTGCCTAAAATAAGTAATTTGTCTCTAATTTTTATAATAGAAAATTAAATACAATAA
>NW_021596457.1:0-318 GCF_001605985.2 Dendrobium catenatum
TCACTCTATTTAAATAACTAATATCTAAAATCTAAATATTACGTGCAAATTACTTATAGATCAAATATGAATGCTAAAAATAAAATGTTAAAGTTTATATGATCATATGGTTGATACCAATGAAATATTTAAATTTTAGATATTAGATGTATAAATAGAGTGATATAATGTTGTGCACTTGTAAATTCCCCTTGATTTTTTTCTTCTATAACAATCTAGAATGATAGACTTTGAATGTAATCCACAAAGTAGATATATTGCAAAGATTATGAGTTTCATAAAAATTATATAAATAAATACATAAATTATATATATATA
>NW_021596458.1:0-409 GCF_001605985.2 Dendrobium catenatum
ATATAATTAATTTGTGATTTAGTGGCTCTTTTAATGTATTAGAAGTTATTATTACAAAAAAAAATTATACATAATGGTTTAATATTATTTAATGTTAGTAAAAATATCTAAAAATTATGTCCAACTATTTGTTCCCACTTTATTTCATCGCGTTATATCTCAGGGCCATGGATCCTGAACATGATGCCACTGATGGCAATACGAGAGAAATTATGAAGGCTCAATGCTACTATGGAATCTTTTACGCAAATGATGGCAATAATGACTCAAGTGATCAAAAACACTCAGACTCAGGCCGGTGGTAGTAGTACTCCCATGGATAAAAATTTAAAGTTGTTCCAAGATATGAAGCATCTGTTGTTTTCAAGTGGTGGACCCATAGAGGCAGAAAATTGGGTGATGAGGATAG
>NW_021596459.1:0-542 GCF_001605985.2 Dendrobium catenatum
ATGATTGTAACACCTGCTGATGTACCTCATAGTTGGGCTGTACCTTCCTCAGGTGTCAAATGTGATGCTGTACCTGGTCGTTCAAATCAGACCTCCATTTCGGTACAACGAGAAGGAGTTTACTATGGTCAGTGCAGTGAGATTCGTGGAACTAATCATGCCTTTATGCGTGCGCCCGGATACATAGGCCGACTGCTGAGCCCACTCTGGCTCAGCCGCACCACCCCACCCGGGTGATGGCTGGAGCAGTAGGGAGCCGAGGAGCAAGGCTGGAGCAGTAGGGAGCCGAGGAGCAAGGCAGTAGATAAGATAGAAGAAGGGGCCAGGCTCCCGGTAGAGCAGAGGAGACGGTTAGGATAACGAACTTGAAACGCGGAGCCCGAGCGGCCGGCGAGCGAGTGGTTAGTGGCAAATAGCGCCCTAGTTGATGGCATTCCTCTCTGCGGCTGGCACTCGAGGAACCACGGGGCACTCCATACAGAGCAAGCAAGTCTGAGGGATGAGACGCCCGCGCAAGGACCTAAATTCTCATTCTGAGGTCG
>NW_021596460.1:0-375 GCF_001605985.2 Dendrobium catenatum
TCGGTATGTCCCTGAATGTGAAGTTAATATGATGTCCCGTTCAATAAAATCTGTACTGTTGCCTTCAATCCATATTGCTGCTACTTGTGACATAGTAGGAGCATTATAAACTCTTTGATCTAATCTGACATCAGATCTAATGTGTATTTGAAGATTTTCTAATATACCTCTATTACTTAAAGATCTGAAAAACTGAGTGTATGGGTTTCCAGAAAGTATATCCATTAATTTTTTTACTAATTCCTCTGAAAGATTTAAATCTTCAATAACATTCAATCGATTATTTGTTTCAGCATCTGTATCATAAATATATAACTGGAAATAGCATGGACCATTTGAAGATTTTGCAATCGGAGGCAAACTATGGTAAATTTG
>NW_021596461.1:0-300 GCF_001605985.2 Dendrobium catenatum
TCTACTTACTGCTTTACCAAAAATCAAAGAAGATTTTAGGTTATTAACCTTCTGCCCAGTCCAACCACTATACTTCTTTAGGATCTTTTTTATTTTAATAGCATTTCTTCTATTAGCTTCCGTAAAAATAATAGTATCATCAGCATACTGAAGGTGAGAAACCTTTTCTACATTCGGTGCCACCTTTACACCTATCTTGGAGCCATCTCTATTGAAAGCTTCGGTTAGAAGTTGAGAGCACATGATAAACAAATATGGTGATAGAGGGCAACCTTTCCTAAAGCCACATTCAGCTCTAAT
>NW_021596462.1:0-425 GCF_001605985.2 Dendrobium catenatum
GTATTCAGATGCGAGCTTGCCGAAGCAACCGTGTGGATCCCCCTCCACACTCACTTAAGTCCCCCCTCACAGGATCTTCTCCCTCTACAAACTCCACCCTTTCCTCAGTCCCTTTCAAGCTCTCTCTTCAAGTTTCCCCCACAAGAACGAAGCTGCAATGGCTGCCAAAGACACATACAAAGTGCCTTGTCATAGCTTAAATAGAAGAGCTAAAAATGAGCTCAATAATGAAAGTTGATGACATTATCATCCCGGATGATATTAATATCGTTCTGTACGATCAGTGCAATTTAAGCTCAATCAGTCAGGATGATTTGTGACGATTAGAATAAGTTTGTTCATATCATCCAGGACAATAATATATCATCCTGGATGATCAGAACAAATCATGGAATATCGTCCTGAACATCGCCCTGAAAAATAGC
>NW_021596463.1:0-302 GCF_001605985.2 Dendrobium catenatum
ATGCTGTCTTGACTTTCTAATATCCGTGAACATGTCCCTGAAACGGATCGCTCATCTCCTCTCAAAATTTGTTCTGATCCTCGTGATGTGCTCAGGCAACCACCTAAATTCTTTATGTAAATAGTTAGACAATAATAAAAAGATTAGTACAAATTAAATTATATATTTGAAATCATTCCAAAAAAATTATACCTGAAATTCTCCAAACCACATATCTCTAACCGGCTTTAAGATATTCTTCCAGAATAAGTAAGGAGAATCATAATTATTCTTTATAATATCCCGGATCATATGTATAGGTG
>NW_021596464.1:0-350 GCF_001605985.2 Dendrobium catenatum
TTTGACCCATAGCTAACTTTTATAATCGTAATATTTTAGAAGGTTATTCAATCACCTGACCACATTTATTTAAAAATATTTCTTTTGATTTTTTGAAACTTTATATGTCTTTTTTCTTACAATCAATTGACTATCAAATGTGGAATATGATTCTAATTGGTTATTTTGTACCATCACATGTTATAGATGTAATTAAAACTGATATTCTTTTTAATCAATAGAGTAGGGTGGAACAAATTAATGCTTAATTGAATGATAAATGTTTGAACCTTTTTTTTATATGTTTTAAATTCTAAAGATTGTATATTAATATCCACATGCATTACTAGCAAGGAAATTTAGGATAAATT
>NW_021596465.1:0-219 GCF_001605985.2 Dendrobium catenatum
TCAATTTGGAGTTTTCTATGAAAAGTTGTGATTTTTATAAGTTCTAGCCTGTTTTGACCTAAAGTCACCTAAGATGTTGAGTCCTTGACTTTGATCAAATTATGGAGGTTTAATATTTTTAGAGAATGATAGATTCTAATTGAAGTCATTAGCCATTGAGTTTGATTAGTCAAAATTTTTCAATAATTAACAGTGAATTTTAGAAATTATACATATTCG
>NW_021596466.1:0-860 GCF_001605985.2 Dendrobium catenatum
TTTTCAATTTCGAATCAAGAATCAAGCTCCAAGCTCCTTCAAGAGAAGCATGTGGGTCCATTCATAGCTTTCTTGAGTAACAAACATTTCTATAAATCTGTCTAATGCTAAAAAATAAACTCCATTGCAGGCCCAACTTCATTATCTTTAACAATAAATTATTTTTTCATCATTTAAATTGATATTAAGTGACCATGGGCTCATTGAATTTCTCTTGCCGAGAGGGTCATTTTGACTATAAGAATGCAAAAATAAAAAATAATAGGTCCTTTAAATAATGTTCCAAACATTCCAACCACCCCTCAATTGTTAGATTTGAGCTCATTTTAACATGGATTGTATAACTATTGGCTTTGTTCGGCATGTACAGTAGAGATGTTCACTTCGACTATAAATTTATTTAAATTCATCACTTTTGATGTACTTTACTTTGCGAGAGTTTCAAAATTAAATTCAAAATATTTTAATTTCCAATGTGAGATTATGATTCGTACTTGATCAAACAAATTTTCAAATAACTTTTTTATATTTTTACATAATAATTGATTCTTTTGGTAAATTTTATAATCACTTATTATATCTTTTTATATTTTTTACATAATAATTGCCGATCAAAATCTTTTCCCAATAGCTTTTAACCAAAATATTTCTAAAATTTTTTATGACCGTAATAATTAAAAAAAATCTTTTTAACCAAAATCTTTTAAAATACATAATGATCAAATTCCTTCGAATCCACCTCATCAAATCCCTTTCTACAATTTGGTACATAATGGGTCAAAGCCGACCGCACTTCTTGCATTTATCAACAAATAAATAAAATTTACCTAAAAAAAATAATAATAAAAAAAATAAAAATA
>NW_021596467.1:0-253 GCF_001605985.2 Dendrobium catenatum
ACTACCGTGGGCGATCTTGTTGTTGAGAAACAAAAGCTGGTAGAGTCTCTGGTTTAGTACATCTTGAGGTCGCGAAACCTCTCGATGAAGTGTGAACCCTAGTTGCAAGAGCAACATGCGGTAGAGATCCTCCTTAAGAATATCCACGGCCCTGTTGCTTTTCTCCTGAAGGGTTTCACCAATAAAACTTTTGAAAAACTTCTTGATAAGGCTAGCAATTTGCAGGAAGAGGCTCATAGGATGCCATTCCTAT
>NW_021596468.1:0-356 GCF_001605985.2 Dendrobium catenatum
TCACACGAAAAATAGGGTAGCCGGTGTGAGATCGACGACGGCGAGATAACAGACCTTGATCGCGCGATAGGCGGCCGGTGTGGGGTCGGCAGTTGGACTGAGTTCGTCGGCGGTCGTCGGCGGCAAGACAGTGCGCACGATCGTGCGAGACGGGCGGAGGCGACGATAGAGCTCGTCCGAACAGAGAGAACGAAAGATTAAAAATGAAATGCAAAACTCGGGCTCGTTCATTTTAGGGCATTTATCGGCGGTCTTCCGGCGGTCAGGACCGCCTGTAATTTCATCATTTTTCGTCCGGTGGTCCAACATTACGAAACCCCCGGGTACGCCGCCGGTAAGAGCCGGCGGCCACACCG
>NW_021596469.1:0-219 GCF_001605985.2 Dendrobium catenatum
TGCTGGAGCCGAACCGAGCAAGGAACAAGCAGTTGAATAGTTGTTGTGTATGCGATCTAGCGGGCTGAACATACATGGGAGCCTCTTAAGCACATGTTTGTTCTTGATTTTATGGATTTGGAAGGATAATTAATCAGCTTTTCTGTTGTCCCACCACCGGCCTTCATTATCGGAATAATAAAGAATATAGGTTCTCACCACTGGCCTTCATTGCAAAAT
>NW_021596470.1:0-250 GCF_001605985.2 Dendrobium catenatum
CGGTCCAGCCGGCCCAGGATGGGCCGGTCTAACAGTTGGCAATCCAATGCTTCCATAATATGAAAGCTTGAAGGAAATTTAAAATTGAAATAATTAAATTGCTCGGGATACCCTCATTTTTTGTGCATTCATTTCTTTTTGTGTTTGGAAATTTTACATCAAACCCTCGTATCTCACATTATTCAAATCCTTATCTATTGGCATGCACTTAATTCGTTGATGATTTTGTGATTTTTCCTAAATTGTTAGT
>NW_021596471.1:0-1026 GCF_001605985.2 Dendrobium catenatum
CGACGTATTTTTCTTTTGTTGGAGTCACTGGTGTTACCGAAATGACCCGGCAAGTTTCCACAGGAAGAGAATCTTCACCCGCCTCTTCTGCTTCAGCCACTTTAAGCTCTGACATAAAGTCAACGAGCTTGATGGGACGTCTAACAATTTGGTAATATTCATCCAAACTGTCGATAACCCTATGAGTTGTTGTCTTTTTCTCCTTAGGCTTCTTCAATTTGGTATTTCTCTTGGAAGACTGTACTTTTTTCGGATTTTAAATAACCGGCTTGGTTGGGATGCTGTTTAGAAGTTGATGCTCGTGCCACAGGCATCCCTTTCAAATCTAGTACCAGGTGGGTAGGAGATATCCACTTCACACCTGGAACTCCTTCGAGTTGTTTTAACATTTTTACAGTCTTCTTGGAGGCCGCAGTCTCCCACTTACCTTCTTGGGTTGATTCTTTTTTGTTTCTTTCTTCTTTAGTCGGAGGTACGGAAGAGGATGTAATCACCCGAGTCGACTTTTTTCTGGGGTGTGCCAACACATTATCCGACAATGTGACTTATCCCTTATGATATTTTCTTTCCAACCAATCCTTAAAGATGTAGAAATCTTCAATAGGATGACTAAGTACTCGGTGGTATGGGCAGTAATTCGGGTCACTAGTATGTTTCGATTCTTCGGGCCTCTTGCACTCTGCAGTTCTAGGCCAGCTTTTAACGCTTGTTGAAATAATTTGGCAACACTCTTCCTCTTAAATGAATATTCTTTATTTATTCTTTCCTTGAGGGACGGGAACGTTCGATCACCATTTCCCATTATTTGCCTCGGTCGTTCTCTTCTACCCTGAAACATTCGTGGCTTGTCATTTCCCCCAAGTGTCAACTTTGGTGGGGGTTAGGGTTGTAGGCTTGTTTCGGCTTATCTTCATACTGTATCAGTTGCTTGCCTTTATCTACATTTTAAGCCACTTATTTTCCCTTATCAGCTCTGGAGAAAAATGTAAAGTCGGCATCACCCCTTCTGGCACCCGAGGCTTTAGC
>NW_021596472.1:0-294 GCF_001605985.2 Dendrobium catenatum
GATCCATCCTCCATCTATCAACCAAAGATTCTTGATCGCCAAAATCCTCTAAATATTCAAAGAACTTTGTAAGTTCTATATTAATTTTTCTTCTCTCCTTCTCATTTGGGAAATATCTTTTCAGACATATCTTTCTCATATTTGAAACATCTAGATCTTTTTGTGGTGAGACACGTTGAGGGTCTTCTTGAAGCCATTCTTTACTTTAACTCTGTTTAAAATTGCGCAATAAGAGGCGCCTCAAGGTGCGCCTCTGCACAATTTGACCCAAAACCGCCTCGAGGCTTACGCAAT
>NW_021596473.1:0-266 GCF_001605985.2 Dendrobium catenatum
CTTTAATACCTAAGTGCTCCCATGCTTCTAACATCAATGATTTTCGACCTATCTCTCTTTGTAATGTTCTTTACAAAATTGTTGCTAAAGTCATCGCCAACAGGCTCAAAGTTGTTCTTCCCCATATTATTCATGAAAGCCAATCTGGTTTCATTGCAAAGAGATGCTCAACCGACAACATTATTCTAGCTGCTGAGTTATTAAGAGAATTCAAAGGAAATAAAAAGATGTTTTGTGCTAAACTTGATATCAGGAAGGCTTTTGAC
>NW_021596474.1:0-307 GCF_001605985.2 Dendrobium catenatum
TTGGATCTTAACATTATCCTCAAAAATAACATTTTTTCCCTTGCCAATGACTTCAATATATTTCTTTGATGATAGTAAGCCTCCTCCATTAATAAATAATGGCATTCCCACTCTCACCTTAGCTTTTACCCCTTGAACGAAACCAAGTACTCCGTCTCCAAATGACGGAGGAGAAGAAGAAAAAGCACGAACTAGAACATAGGAGTTCCCTAAAGATGCTCGTCGAACATCCATTGGACCATCGGCCATCGAAGGCTGACGACCCTCCACCACCATCATCCTCAACATAAAAACCGCGAATTCAAAA
>NW_021596475.1:0-267 GCF_001605985.2 Dendrobium catenatum
CGTTGGAAAACTTTTCCATAAAAAAAATCCACTCTTAATTTTTTCCGGCGGAATTAGTCCGTAGGAAAGGTGTTCCGGCGGCTGTCCTACAGAAAAACTCTATCGGAATAACTATAAAATGATTAAAAAAAAAAACAATTCCCGTAGGAGAACCCACCTGCTCTTGTTCCCACCCAACTCGCGTAGCCTGTCTGCTCGAACCCAGCCCGTCCATGCCCAATGGGCCCACCCGCGACCGCGTAAGCCCGTCCACGCCCAGCGGGCCAT
>NW_021596476.1:0-241 GCF_001605985.2 Dendrobium catenatum
ACTTGCAGAAAACAAAGATCAAGCAATCAAATAAATTGCTTTGTTATTTTAAATTCGAATTTGCATATACCATTTAAATTTATGATAGGATGTAATAGGAATTTCAGGAGCCTTCATAGGAATTTCATTTTAGAGCATATAATTAAATGAACAAGCATGCGAAAAGCTATAGTTCTTGGCCAGAAATCCTTGTTCTGAGATCATCTATAATAGATTGATTTCAAATAGTGGTATCATTATA
>NW_021596477.1:0-227 GCF_001605985.2 Dendrobium catenatum
TTTGACAAACCAAAAGGCATAACAAGCCATTCATATAAGCCCTCTTTGGTTTAAAAAGCAGTTTTCCATTCATCTCCACGTCTAATTCTTATTTGATGATACCTGCTTTTCAAATCAATTTTTGAGAAAATTTTAGCACCACTTAACATATTGTGGGCTCCGAAAATTCGGCCTTGGCCTCCACTCGCTTTTTCTTATTCGGCGATGGAGTTTTAACGAACTAAGTT
>NW_021596478.1:0-323 GCF_001605985.2 Dendrobium catenatum
ATTCAACTCAATCCGAGCCCAAATGAGTCCAAATCAAGGATCCGAAGCGCTCTTGGAAGCTTTATAACACTGTTTGAGTTACCAAACGGTCTCCGATTTTTACGAACTTATACTCGAATCGAACGGCTCGACGAGATAAATCCAACAATCCTAAGATCGTCGAATTCCGACATCTCTAAGACCTTCAAATGTTCAACGAACGGTGCACGATCGTAGGATTCAAGATCGACCGTCCATTCAAGCACTCCCAACTAACCCTTGATCCTCTACCTATTTACGGGCTATTCCATTCCCAAAATCTATAAATAGAGCCCCCTCTTCTC
>NW_021596479.1:0-232 GCF_001605985.2 Dendrobium catenatum
ATTCGTGGTGTTGTGCCACCAGGCTAGAGGAACTAGGCCTATTTATGATATTTAGCCCAATAATTCGGAGTAATACATCCTAAAAACTTCATTTTTAGAAAGGTTATTGTGTATTAGAGAGTTTGTTAAGTGGTTTTATTAGTCAAGTTAGAGTTCTTTCAAATTTTAAGTAAATTATTAAATTTTGGGAATATTCGTATTATTTTAAGGCGTTAGTTATGGGGATAAATGT
>NW_021596480.1:0-221 GCF_001605985.2 Dendrobium catenatum
AAAGGCCTACTGTTAGGCCTAAGCCCGCCATTAAGTGGTACACAAACTACTAGGTCTCCTACTAAGTAGAGTTATAAATATACTAGAATAATCATATATTTCAAGTGTCATAGGAAGGGTCATATACTGCATTAGTGCAAAGCACAAATCTTATTTTTAGAAGAATCTGATTCACTTTAGAATGATGCTATTGAGGAAATTTTGGATGAGACACCATTATT
>NW_021596481.1:0-746 GCF_001605985.2 Dendrobium catenatum
CTGTCTTTTACTACTGACCTTTCAGGAATAAAAAATCAGACGGAAAAATGGAGCCAGCTTAAGATGGAGTAGATTGGGGTTGAGTCAGTTTGTAATTTTATTTTTTCCCTTCTTGAATCAATTATAATCTTTGGTGTGATTAATGCAAAGTAACCCTACACACACACACACTTGAGAGAGTTAGAATTTCTATTTTTAATCAAATCGGCCAGGACAATATTTACATCGACCTAGACGATCAGGCTCAAAATAGAAGTTCTAATTAGGGGTTCTTAATTAAGGCAAACGTCATTAGATACTTGTATCGACCTGGATGATATGCTCAAAATAGAAAGATATTGCCACCATAAACAATTAAAGTATTCTATATTTTTGGCAATGGGCCAGGATGATCTTGGATCAGCCTGGACGATATTCACAATTATGCCTTAATTAATCAGACAAATCAAGGAAGTAATTAAGGATGATTGATACGATCACATCATCCTGGATGATCCTAGGATCGGCCAGGATGATCTATTCAAAAACCTTTGTTACTTCTGGATGATAAATATTAGCCAGTACCAATTTAGGGCGATGTGCTGGACGATCGGGATCGGACAGCTTGAATTCAGGGCGATGCTATGGACAATTTTCCTCTGATTTGAACTGATCGGCCGGGATGATTGTGATATCGTCCTGAACGATCAAGCCAATTTTTAGTCATCTAGTTTGCATTCAGGACGATGCTCTGGACGATCTTATGA
>NW_021596482.1:0-301 GCF_001605985.2 Dendrobium catenatum
TCTATTCTAAATAGACTAGTTTATTTTGTAAGAGTTTATCGTATGCCTATAGCATAATATATAGAACACTACAAATTCTTTGGCTTCCATTTATAGGTAAATTTTAGTGCGTCTTATTCGGTTCTACAAAGATCTTGTCAATCTCCAAATAACGAAAGTTTTCCAAAGAATTTTGTCAATTGAAAGGTTAATCATCTTTTGACAATTTTGATTGTATATGGATGGATCTCAATATCATAAACCAAAGAAGATGCTCAAGAAGCTTGATTCGAACATTGAATTATGAACTTAACCCTTATTT
>NW_021596483.1:0-228 GCF_001605985.2 Dendrobium catenatum
CAAGAGGGAGGCAATAGAGAGAGAGAAAAAGAGCGAGAAAGAGGTAAAAAACGAAGAGAGAGAGAGAGAGCAAGAGAAAGCAATAGAGAGAGAGATACATAGAGAGAGAGATGGAGAGAGAGAGAGAGATCAAGTGGGATGTAATAAATAGATAGAGAGAGAGAGAGGAGAGGGAGAGAGAGAGAGGCAGAGAGAGATAGAGGGGGCAGGGAGAGGGAGAGAGGGGGA
>NW_021596484.1:0-367 GCF_001605985.2 Dendrobium catenatum
TAAATATAGGTGGCTTCATGCTCTGAAATAACTTTAAGTATTTGTGAGTTTCCAAGCAACATTGGTACATGCACTAGTACTTGGTACTGTAGGTGTTACTATTGGTGTTGTTGATGTTGCAAGCATTGTTAGCTCCATGAAAGATTACATATTTTTCATCATTATTTTCAGCATCTACATCTGTATCATATTTTTTTACATCATGGCTATAGGAGTTGGGGTGATTGGAGCATCTGGTACATTTTTGGCCATGAGTGTACTATCCTTCATTGGTGCAATGTCTCAGGTACCTCAGTTTCTATATTAGGTCGGGCTGAGTAGCTATTAGTTCATTATAGTACTGATCTTTTAGTTGTACTACATGCAA
>NW_021596485.1:0-295 GCF_001605985.2 Dendrobium catenatum
AGCACACCCTAATGATGATTTAGTCGCACGCTTCGACTAGCTGTAGACTCATCTCGACATGCATATTCAAGAACAACATCAGCAACACGAGACTGATATGCAATGGTTTAGAGAACGTTTTACTGCAATTGATCACCGCTTCGATGCTCTATTTCAATATTTTCAACCAAATCCACCTCCACCACCAACTGATCAGGTCCCGTCTGCTTAGATTGTTTGTGTTTGCATTGTAGTTTTTCTTCTTTTGCTTCTTGCTTTTAGTTGCTCCTCCTTTTTGTGCTGTCAAAAGGGGGAG
>NW_021596486.1:0-298 GCF_001605985.2 Dendrobium catenatum
TGCTGCATAAGTTGAGCATCAAGTTGATCAAATCTTTAATCAACATGAGTCTATAGTCTATCAAATTTTTCAATCAGATTCTGATAATCTAACTGAGGTGCAGAAGTTTGCTCTTCTTCTTCTTCTTCTTCTGAAGCACTGGCATGTGCTTTCCCTTTTTTCTCTTTGAAAATTGCTCTGAAGGAAGCATCATTGTAGCATATTGGCTCTTCGTATTCATCATCAGGATGCACTAAGTTGTATTTCTTTTCTAAAATATTGGTAACTAAGTGTCCTAATGAGATGTTCCTTTTTCTCT
>NW_021596487.1:0-539 GCF_001605985.2 Dendrobium catenatum
TGATAAATCCATGTTTGACTTGTGCTTTATGTATTTTGAAATCCTTTATGGTTTTTTTAATTACTTTTTTTAACATATATAAATTGAGTTAACGTTTTAATATCTATGAGGGGTAAAAGAGTCTACTGAGCTAGTTGAGCTTATTTTATTCTTTTAAAGTTTTAGGAAAAGATAAAGGTCCTATTGAGTAGATCAGGTGTAGAGGTATTGGGATCCAAAATTTTAAGATATGATTTTGTAATCCAGTATTTAAGTATTTGATGTATAAACTCCTATGATTTGGACTGTTGTAATTATGTTTTGATGAAATGAAAGCACATCACATTGTTTTTATATTTTTAGAAGATTTAATAACTCTGGCTGTTTTTATTTAAAGATGAGATAACTACTTATAAGCTTAAGTAAATCTAGGCCTGTCAATTTCGGGTTACGGGTCGGGTTTGGGTCGAACCCGGAACTAACCCGGCACTATTCGGGTTTGGGTTGACCCGACCCGGTTTTGCAAACGGGTCGATTTTCTGGACCCGAACCCGACCTTC
>NW_021596488.1:0-224 GCF_001605985.2 Dendrobium catenatum
AAGTCGGGCTTTGACATTTTGCCTCCAAGTTAATTGGTAGAGCGAAAGAGTCAAGCCAGATCCTTTTGTATATGTTGCAAACTCGCATGCGAGTGAATAACCAGCGTGCTAAGTTTCACAATTTACAAAAGATTTTTCAATTTCAAAATCAAGATTTCGATCCTTTAAGCCAAATTCGACATCTCTTTCAAAATCTTTTAAATCAACTTCAACCTTCGTTGCCA
>NW_021596489.1:0-203 GCF_001605985.2 Dendrobium catenatum
ATTTTTGAAACAGGTGTCGAAGACCATACGCCGTCGATCTTTGATCCGGGTATGATAATTTTAAATTTTGAAGACCATACGCCGTCGATCTTTGATCCGGGTATGATGATTTTAAATTTTGAAGACCATACGCCGTCGATCTTTGATCCGGGTATGATGGTTTAACTATTGAAGACCTCGCGCCGTCGATCTTTGATCCGGGC
>NW_021596490.1:0-239 GCF_001605985.2 Dendrobium catenatum
ACACACACACACACACACACACACGCGCGCGCGCGTGCGCACGCACACCCACACACATATAATTTTTCGTACCAAGCTCCCCTTCATGTGAAAATGGGAGCTTATTTATAATTTATTGGGATATAACCTTAGTAATTTTAATCAAAATGTTAAAATATTGCATCGAATGGTCTACACTAATACTTTTGATCAATGATCATTCTCTTAAAACATACTTATTTTAATGACTTTAGAATTGA
>NW_021596491.1:0-204 GCF_001605985.2 Dendrobium catenatum
TTGTATCAATCACCATTTAGATTAAATGTTCAAATGAGTTTTCATACAATTACTTACATTTCTTGTCTATCTTCTTCACTTTTTGTTGTTGTCAAAAAGGGGGAGAATTCTTTATGTTTGTATGTTATTGTGTTTGTTTTGTGTGTTTGTTTTGCATGTCTGAAAAAAAAAATTTAAAATTTTTTCTTGATTTAAATTGCCTCC
>NW_021596492.1:0-241 GCF_001605985.2 Dendrobium catenatum
GCGTCAGTGGACCGTCAAAGCCACGGCTATGTGGAGGCCTAAATACCGTTTCCTCTTGGGCAAATTTTATAAATGGACATCATAACTTTTATATCAGTAAAACGAAATGACAAAAATCAAACATAAAATTAGGCAGTCGTGGACCCAGGACCCGGCTACTCACATCAATATATCATAAGAATATATATTTTAAAACTTATAATTTTATATATTTTTAAATATTTATAATAAATTTTATAAG
>NW_021596493.1:0-246 GCF_001605985.2 Dendrobium catenatum
TTCCCTCTTTAAAGGGCATAAGAAATCCTTTCTTTTTGATGATCTTATCACTGCCGTGCATAACAAGCCTAACCCTTAGGAGTTTAATTTTTTTATGTTTTGGTGGGAGATTGGTTTTGATCAAGAGTGTCCTATGCTCTTTGCCTATTTATATTTTTTAAACTATTCAACCTACTCTTACTATGTGTAACATAATTAAAATTTTGTTTAATAAGTTTTTTTGGAAAGGTAAAAGTGGTAATTCTA
>NW_021596494.1:0-244 GCF_001605985.2 Dendrobium catenatum
TTGCAAGAATAGAGGGTGCAATATTCATAAGAGATACCTAGATTTTTACGTGGAAAACCTTGAAAAGGGGACAAACCATGGGGTTGGCCTAGTTTGAATGAATTCACTATTATTTACTGTCGATTACAAATGAGGCCCTTCCAAGTAATCCTCATTAGGGTTTAGGGTTTAGTGTAGTAAATGATGATGGCGGTCCTTCCAAGTTGGCGGGAGATGGAGGTCGGGAAGACTGTAGTCTTGGGAT
>NW_021596495.1:0-252 GCF_001605985.2 Dendrobium catenatum
ATTAGGAGCTATCTTAATCCCCAATTCTTTGCCATTTGGCTTAACCTCATCTGAGAGAAGTTGAGAGCATAAAATGAAGAGAAAGGGAGAAAGAGGACAACCTTGTCTAAACCCCCTTTTGGCTTCAATCCATTCCAAATAATTTCCATTAATAATGATAAAGAATTTAGTATTTGAAACACATTGGATGAGGAAATTAGCAAACTTATTTGGGATCCCCAAATTCTTCAAGACTTGAGTGAGAGTAGACCA
>NW_021596496.1:0-339 GCF_001605985.2 Dendrobium catenatum
TAATCATGAAAGGAGATTGAGAAGACAAATGATTACAACAGCCTTGTAAAGAATGGAAATCATGAAAAACAAATCCCCATTCCTTAATATATTTCAGAACTTCCTGTAGTTTAATACAATTCTCTACAATATGATATAAATCTTCTTTTGCATTACAGCTTCTTGGGCAATGTTTTTCCCTGATTAATTTCCTGTGTTCAAGAAAGTCACAAGTGGGAATGGCATTGTTGAATATTCTCCACCAAAGGGATTCCACTTTTGGGTTTAGTCTAGCTTTTTTCAACCATGTCCAGAATTCATTTGGTCCTTCATGTTTAACCGATAATTCAAAGACCATAG
>NW_021596497.1:0-298 GCF_001605985.2 Dendrobium catenatum
TAAGAAAAATTTGTGAACTTAAAATTAGGGTTTTTCCCTAAAGTTGAGATTTTTGAAAATGCTTTTATAATCTTGGTTCCTAAGAGTCCTAAGAAGGTTTCTAAAGGTATAAATTAGGCTTTTCTCACAAAATGGTATTTTCCTAATTTTAAAAATTAATTAATCCGAAATTTAGTTTTCCATAATTATTATTTTGATGAATGAGAAGTTTTAGCATGCAAAATTAAGCATTTTAATGAAATTAGTTTTTCATAATTATTGTTTTGATGAATGAGAAGTTTTAGCATGCAAAATTAAG
>NW_021596498.1:0-308 GCF_001605985.2 Dendrobium catenatum
TCAAATTCTCATTTAAATCTTATAAAGAAAAGTCATTTATAATATTTTCTAATTAAGTCCTTTTAGGCCTACTTATACATTTCTTAACGTAAGTCAAATCCAATAGAAAGTTAAAAAGTTACAAAGTTACAAAGAATGGGAAAAAAAAGGTAACATCGATAGAGTTTGAAAAAAATATTTACAAAGAAAGGTCCTGAGCCATTTGATCATGACCTCCCTCGATACTCATAGGTTTGTTTTTTTTTCTTTAATCAGATTTATTTTATTGAAACTAAACACAAAAAAAAAAAAATCTTGAATTTGTTTAA
>NW_021596499.1:0-292 GCF_001605985.2 Dendrobium catenatum
TTATCATTATTTTGATTATGAAATTAACGATCTCTTGTCTGAATTATTATAGTTAAACAATTGATTGGACGTTAATTTGATCTTTCGAGATCATATGTTGTTCCCCTTTGAGTTTGACTACGATAATTCAGATAAATTTAAAATTCTAAAATTTGAACCCATTAGGGAATGATATATTCATCTTTCGAGGCGATATATTGTTCATAATGACGCGTTCAATTTTAAAATTCAAAATTAAAAATATTCCCAAAGAAAATTAATATATTTTCTAAAATATATATTTTTAATCAAA
>NW_021596500.1:0-330 GCF_001605985.2 Dendrobium catenatum
GTTTGAGAAGAACCAGTTGAATGGGGAAGAGAAGGAGGCAAAGAGGGCGAGAAGGATTCAAGAAACTTATCGAATCCATTCGCTCGGAAGAGTTTGAGGATCTGCGATCGCCATACCGCATAGTTATCTTGATTGAGCTCTGTTGAAACGATGTTCTTGATGTTAGACACCACAAATTTCAGGCTGGCAGAGATGGTAGGCTCTTCTTGATGCGTATTCTCCATGCCTTCGTTGAGTTCCGACGAAGCCGAGTTCGCCATTTCAGCGGTTTTGGCCACCTGCTCTGGATACCATAAAGAAACGCATAAAGAACAGGAAGAACACCGAAGA
>NW_021596501.1:0-278 GCF_001605985.2 Dendrobium catenatum
ACTGCAAAGAGCCGGTTAAACGCCTGTAAACAGTCGGATCAGATAATAAGGGATCTGTAGATAAATTAGACGGGATCTTGGTACACGTTGGGTTGGCAAGGGAATTACATTCCAGTATTAAAGCTTGTTTTAGTATAGAGGCCGCATATTTGGATTGAGACAGAAAATAAGCTTGATCGTGATAGTCAATACAAATGCCAAGAAATTCATGAACTATGCCCAGGTGTTTCATATTAAACTTAGAACTGAGTTTATTAATGACAGTAGTTATTTCTTTA
>NW_021596502.1:0-1656 GCF_001605985.2 Dendrobium catenatum
CTTAGGCTTAACAACCTAATTACTGGACTCAACACATGTATCTCCCCTTTTCATGTTCTCTTATGTATGGCAGCCAATCATGTTCTCAAGTGTGTTGGAGAGGTATGTTGAGCCTTTGGATTCAAGCTCTTTTAAGTGCTATAGGGTCTTTCCCAATCATCACTCTTTTTTTAGCACTTGAAATAGGTAGCTTGAAGGGGATTATTAGGTGCAGAGTTCAGACATAGCTCTACATCTAGAGTCCAATAAAATTGAGACACTTGGCATATACACATGGATATTAATTTATATTTCATTTTTATTTTTATCTTAGCAGCACGACCGACCTGGTCCCAAATATTCATGTTTCAATTTAGGTTTTGAATTTGCAGTTTTTTTAATGAAATACTATGAATCTTCCATGATTTTTAGGATTTCAGCTAAAAATACAATTTCATAGCTGCTCAAAAAGAATAAATGAGGAAAAGCTGATGAAGATGATGAATGGTTTGGAGAAAGAAAAGGTAATAAAGATGATGCTATGCAAACATTTAAGAAGAGGAAGAGGAATAGCTAATGTTGAAACAAGAACAGGCAGTAGGAAAGATAGTTTTTTTTTTTTACATTTAGTGATTATGTTTGGGGGGGGGGGGTTCCAGAGGCGCTGCCCGCGGAATAAAATTTTATTATAAGAGTAATTTTGATGTATTGTTTCTCTTCAAATTTTATAAGTCATGTGTACTCCGTGATTTGCAGTTGTAAAAGAACAGTCTATTGCACTCCATGATTTTTAGTGATATTTTTGTTCATTTCAAAGCTTTCTCATATTTTTCATAACTATGTATTATATAAACTTTAAATCTTTCCCTGCTTATTTATATGTCTTAGTTTCTTGGTGCTACTCGGTATCATTTGGTGTCCCTTAGTACTGAGCAGTATCAAGCATTAGTACCAAGCGGTATTAAGCATTCTTACCGAGCAGCACTAAGCATTGGTACCGAGCGATACCAAGTATTGGTACTGAGAGTTCATTGGTCTCAACATTTAAGATCATTTAGGGTATAATTATATTCGGCCACGATGTTTCAATCATATTTATTAATATGTAAGAAATCTAATTACGAAATGCATAGTTATTTAGTATTGCTATTTGAGAGGTACCAACCAGTATCAAGTGATTCCGAGCATTGGTCCAAGCTGTACCGAGCATTTAAACTAAGAGTTCATCAGTATCAGCATTGATTATCATTAAGTGAAAAGTTTTGTCTTGCACCATTGTGTATTAGTCATATTTATTCATATGAAATAAATTTGATTAAGAAATACATAGTTATTTAATATTGCTTATTCAGAGGTACAAAGCATTAGTACCGAGTGATATCGAGCACTATCACCGAGCGGTACCGACTATTGGTGCTGAGAGTTCATTGATATAATCATTGAATATCATTAAGGGATTCAAGAAAAAATTCCAATATCACAACCAATATAATAGATACATAGGGGCACATAGCATCTGCAATGGAAAAAAACATTAATAAACAAAACATCTTCATCTTCTCACTAAGTATACAAAAAAAACTTATCAATATACAAATTATACATCAAAACTACATATTCCATAATTATACAGAAAAAGCCTATTATTTCTCATTTCTTCATCAACCTTTCCTCCAA
>NW_021596503.1:0-664 GCF_001605985.2 Dendrobium catenatum
TGCTTTTGTTAAAGCTTCCTTTATAACATTAAAACTTCTGTTATGCTCTTGTTCCCACATGAACCTCTTTTGTTTCAACAGGTCAGTTAACGGTGCCATTAAAATGCTAAGTTCCTTAATAAATCTTCTATAGAAGTTTGCCAAACCATGGAAACTTCTGATTTCACTGAATGTAGTCGGGATCGGCTAGTCTTGAATAGCTTGAATTTTTCGGGGGTCAGCACTAACGCCCTCAGCAGAAATTCGGAACCCAAGGAAGGACACCAATTGAGTGGCAAATTCGCATTTTGACATATTCAAATATAGTTTGTGCTGCCTCAATATTCCCAGAATTTCCTCCAAATGCTTCATGTGCTCCTGAAACTATTGCTGAACACCAAAATGTCGTCGAAGTAAGCAACGCAGCATCGGTTCAAAAAAGGCTTTAGGACCTCATTCATCAATCTCATGAATGTAGCCGGTGCATTACACAACCCGAACGGCATCAGCTTCCATTCATAGAGACCTCTTGTTTTGAACGTCGTCTTCCACTCATCTCTGGGTCTTATTCTGATCTGATGATAGCCGCTGCGAAGATCCAATTTGGAGAAGTAAGTCGAACCAGATAACCTTTCTAACATCTCTTCAAACCTCGGCATAGGAAATCTAAACTTCACCGTAATCT
>NW_021596504.1:0-272 GCF_001605985.2 Dendrobium catenatum
ATTGAAATGTATGTTCTTAAGACATTTTTCTTATTATTATACAAATTTATTGTTATTGCAAGATTTATTATTATTGCATTATTCTACTGCTCCTACCATTAGATTATTATTCTTATTGATTTAGATATTGATATTATTTAATATTACTAATTAACTGTAATGATATTAATTATGTGATATAATAAGCATATGATATAGAATGTCTAGATAGCATATGTACATTATGATATAATTTTATTATATTGGTTCAATTTTCAAAGTCTTTATCAATG
>NW_021596505.1:0-259 GCF_001605985.2 Dendrobium catenatum
TTTATTAGTGACATATCAAAGAAAATTTAAGCATTATTTAGGTTTCATAGAGAAAGCAGTTATAACATAATTAAGAGTTTACTCCACAACCTTCATCACCTCTAAATAAGTAGTTAAAAAGAAAGCTAAATAAGTAGCTATAGCCACAATAAAGTTGACGGAATTTATTTTGAGGAGGCTTTTTCCTCGGTAGATTGGTTAAAGGCCATAAGCGTTTTATTATTGTTTACATGCTTTAATGGCTTCAAGTTATATCAAA
>NW_021596506.1:0-2100 GCF_001605985.2 Dendrobium catenatum
AGCATCTAGAACAATTGGATGTCAAAAATGCATTCCTACACGGGGACTTGGAGGAAGGAATATTTATGAAGATTCCACCAGGATTCAAGGAATAATCTAGGGGTAACAACGTGTGTAGGTTAAAAAAGTTTTTATATGGGCAAAAGCAGTCACCTAGAGCTTGGTTTGGAAGATTATCAAAAGTCATGCTACTTAATGGTTATTGGCATAGCCAAGGAGACCATACATTATTCTTCAAGCATTCAAACTCAGGGGAAGTCATAATTTTATTAGTTTATGTGGATGATACCATCTTGACTATGAATGATGAAAAAGAGAACGTAATTCTAAGGAAATGTCTTGCAAAGGAACTTGAAATCAAAGATCTTGGTATATTAAAATATTTTCTTGGAATTGAAGTGGCCCACTCCAGCAAAAGAAATTTCATTTCACAATAAAAATACATTAATGACCTTATTAAGGAAACAAGTAAACTAGTTTGTAAATTGGCACCAACACTAGTTGAATCAAATCTTAAATTGGGGGAAGCTAAAGAAGATCCAAATGTAAATAAAGGAGCTTACCAGAGACTTGTGAGGAAATTGATTTACCTTTCCCACACCAGACCAGATATAGCATTAGTTATAAGCATGATCAACCAGCTCATGCAAAATTCAAAGGAGACTAACATGCAAGCTGTGTACATAATACTACAATATCTTAAGGGAAACCTAGGTACAGGGATTCTTTTCAGAAGAGACTGTGGAATAACACTAGAAGCATATGCTGATGCAGATTACATAGCATCACCAGTAGATAGAATATCTACCTCAGGATATTGCACATTTCTTGGAAGAAACCTTGTTACATGAGGAAGCAAGAAATAGAATATGGTGGCAATATCTAGTGTAGAAGTAGAATACAGAGCTATGGCCTTAGGAATATGTGAGCTTCTTTGGATCAAGATAATTCTAGAAGATTTAAGGATCAAGTGAAAAGAACACATGAAGCTACACTGTGATAAGAAATCAACAATCAACATACCTCACAATCCGATTCAACATGACAGGATCAAGTGTATAAAAGTGGACAGACATTTCATAAAGGAGAAATTAGACAGTGGTATTATATGTATCGATCATGTCTCATCAAAATACCAGTTTGCATATATTCTTACCAAGGGACTCGATAACTCTATCTTTCTGTGACTGATTACCAAGCTGGGAATGACGGATCTGTATTCCCCAACTTGAGGGGGAGTGTTAAATTCAAATCGTCCCTTGGCATTTTGATCCCACAGCTAGGATGGGAATCCTTTGTGACATTTGAATCGTTTAATCAATTCACCTATTGTAACATTTTAGGATCTCAGTCTAATGATCTTAATGGATCTCACAAGCTAATTGAACAAAGCGTGACTTTGGCGGTGATACACAGCTTGTGCTAGCACAATTACCAAACTTTGGCCATAGAATTTTATAAAATTCTGTGGTGGCAATCTGGAACTAGGAATAAAGACATTTTTGATGCAGGACATATATGAAAATACAATTTAAATAAGGATTTTGCACGCTTGATGATTAAGAGTAAGTTAACTAAAGCTTTATGATGAGTTAGACAATGAAATAAAACACAAAAAGCGGTAACAAAAGCTTAGGCCAAGTCACTTGTGAAAAGTAAAATCCACAAAATAACCAATTACTCTCTTGACGTTACTACGAGAATAGGGTTTCCAACAAGAAATCGCTAGTCCTCAACAATAATGAGATAGTGTTATGAAAAGATCTCTTCAACACAACTTCCTAATGAAGTACTAGGCTTTAGGCGGGATAAGGATTAACAACAACTTTCCATGAGTAAATTAGAAACTACATACTGAGAGCGACTAAAAAGATAAACAGAGTAGGGAAAAATTGCCCCAAATAAACAAGTACAGCAAAGCTCTGGTGTGGTGTTATGGTTGCTTGAGAGGAAGTGGAACAACACTGTAGTGGCTTCTTAGGCTAGTCTGGGACCAATGTACACATTCGGCTGGAGTCTTTTGGACAGCAGGTTGGAGCCTGGGGACCAGATTGCTGGACAGCAACCCTATGCATGAGTGTTCGGCAAGCTTTGGACTGC
>NW_021596507.1:0-359 GCF_001605985.2 Dendrobium catenatum
GTTAACAACTAGCCTCCCTTTCTTAAATGCAAATGCCACATTTATCTCATATTAGTCATGCTATTTTTTTATGCAATATAAGTCAATATCATGTATAAAATATAATAATTTACGAAATATAAGGAAAAATACAAAATCTTAATACTATGCATTTACTTCAAATAATCACAACTTCCAATTTACCTAGTGAATTTTAATAATATTATAGTTTAAATGCTTGAGAAGATCATATCAATCGTATACGAAAAGTTATATGGCAAAAAACTCAATAAATTAGAAAAAATTTTATCAATATTGAGAAGATTAAAATCTTAGAAATCAAAATCATCGAAAACAAAAGTAAGAGTATAATCACTTAT
>NW_021596508.1:0-319 GCF_001605985.2 Dendrobium catenatum
TGAGGTGTAAGCCTCAAAATTAGAAAATTGGTTAAAAGTCTAAATGAAAATTATTTTGAATAATAACCAAATAATATATTAAAAATGAATATAAGAAATAAATTGTTATACATATGAATATGAATCACAAAAAATGCACAACATATAAAATGACAAGTAATAAACTGTGTGAAATTGAATTGACATTTAAATATCACAATAATAAAATAACATAAAATATAGTTCAACTCAAAATACTATCTTTTTCACTATCTTGTTCATTAACATCTCTTTCAAAAAAAGAAATAATAATGACATAGCAAATCAAATGTCATAAGCA
>NW_021596509.1:0-538 GCF_001605985.2 Dendrobium catenatum
GTAACCCCATCTCTCTCTCTATTTGCAAGATCCCCTAAGCAAAACCTTCCCATAAAATCCCCATGCTCTCATTCACACAAAACCCCACTACCCCTTTAACTGCTCCAACACACGATCCCTCTCTCCCTCTCACGTGAGAAATCCAGCCCATCACCTCCATGTGTCGTATGAAGCCTAGGAGCCCGTTTCCCTTCTGCAGTTCAGAACTTCCACCCTTGGCTTCGACTCTCTCTCAGTTCACACTACCCAGCCCGTCGTTCCTCATATTCGTGAAATCGAAGCCATAGCTGATGTCGCCTGAAGCCATTTCTCCTCCTCCTATCGCCGTCGCAAGCCTTATTCGTAGGTGGCTTTGAGTAAATTTTCTTCTTCTTAACCCTTCTTCTCTATTCTAATTTTTCTTCTTTGTTATATCAGCTATCAACAGATTAAGAATATATATTCCCATTTCTCTCTATGGTTGTAGAAGATGAAGGATTTAGATCATTTCATTTCTTTCATTTTTGGATCTAATATTGATTTTATAGAAGTAATAAAA
>NW_021596510.1:0-326 GCF_001605985.2 Dendrobium catenatum
AATATCGGTCAGCTCGTATCCAGGGCTATTGTCAGGATGATTTTCCCATGATTTATACTGATCGGCCAGGACAATCGTGAGATCGGCCGGGATGATCAAGCCAAATTTCAATCATCCAGGAGTCTATCCAGGGCGATACTCAGGCCGATCTTTTGAGTTTTGTACTGATCGGCTAGGCCGATGTCCATATCGGCCTGGACGATAAAGTCGGCAACTTGCAATTAATGAGCTCGTTTGAAGATCTTCTATTTAAGAGCTCTTGTTCTATGTTTTAAAAAAAACCTTTGGATACTGCCTTGACCTGAGAAGGCCTTGAGGAGAGAAAG
>NW_021596511.1:0-244 GCF_001605985.2 Dendrobium catenatum
TGTCTCTTTCTTGTATTTGTGTTGATGTGTAAAACTTAATGTTCGTCTCGTCAGTGGATTATCTTCTAAAAATCAATAGAACACTGTACAACCGTTGACCTACGCACAGAGCCTGAAATTCCGCCCTAATCTTGTAATTTCGTACCTGCTCGGCACGAACGCCGCTCTTTGCACAATTCTTGCTGAAATCCAGCTCGAGGAGGCCCTCTCTCATTATAAAAAATGAGAGGAATGACGAGCTCCT
>NW_021596512.1:0-256 GCF_001605985.2 Dendrobium catenatum
AACAATTCCTAATTATTTACCCGTCCCGCACTAGTTGCCCTAATTCCCAGCGCGCGCAAAGCAAACTTCGCGAATCGTCCGATCCCGCTCGTTCTTCTCCTTCCGCTCTTCTCCTCCCTGCGCGACTCAAGGGCAGCATTCGAGGGTTAGTCTCCGACCTCTTTCTCCTTCCTGAACGGGCCTCAGGCGGAGCATTCGAGGGTCGGCATTTCGCGACGATATTCTCCTCACGCGACGACTCATCCGGTTGGCTTCA
>NW_021596513.1:0-243 GCF_001605985.2 Dendrobium catenatum
GAACAGCAAAGCCAAACAACCCTAGAATGAGGTATGAACAAACTGAACTTTAGACGAAGAGGAAGTAGAACTAGCTAAAACCTCATTAAATGTTTGAGAATGACCATCAGGAAATGAAGAGGATGACGGGTTAGATGATGATGGATTCATCATCTCAAAAAGACAAAACCACACAAAAAATAACAAATGAAAATCGCAAAAGGACTGAGTAAGAACTAGGGAAGAAAAATGATGAAAAAACCA
>NW_021596514.1:0-422 GCF_001605985.2 Dendrobium catenatum
TTAAATGGATATGTTGGTAGAGAGGTAGATGATTTTAAAAGTATTCATGACGGCTATAGGTTTGGAACAACAAATGAAAGTGGTAAGACCATATTAGATCTTTTTTAGCTTATGATTTTTTAATTGCTAATTCATTATTTAGGAAAAGAGATGAGCATTTCATCACTTATAAAAATGGATATATTAACACTCAGATTGATTATATTCTTATAAGAAAATTAAATCATTTAGATTGCAAATATTGCAAAATTATTCTAAGTGAAAATTTATATACCCAACATTTATTATTAATTTATGACTTTAAGATAAATGAGCTGAAATAAAAAATAAAGTAAAATGATATTCTAGGATTATATGGGGGCATTTAAAAAATATTAACAAAAAATATTTTTGAGAGTAAAATTTTAGATCTTAAGATTTTA